>NW_020226289.1:0-78009 GCF_003070985.1 Temnothorax curvispinosus | reverse complement strand
TGTAAATTTAAAATTGTTTAAAAACAATTACAACATTTTCACATTGGCCACGTTCAGCAGAACGTTTATTTTACAACCTTTGGACGTTTTCCGAGCTCAGATTGGATTATTCTTTAGATCCAGAGGAATAATCCAATTTGGGCTCAGAAAACTTCCAACAGTTGCAAAATAAACGTCCCACTGAACGTGGCCGTTGTCTTGCCTTATTGATCAATTTGTCCATGTGATACTCTTAATTTGCAATGCGATTGTTGCATCGTACGTTACGAGGATGATGATGGGGAGCCTGTCTCACAAACTGTCTGTCTGTTTTGTCTCTTGACGGAAGCAGATCATGATCATTTAATGAAAAGCGAGGATGATGGATGGTACACGAGCGGCAGAGGTATTGCCGTTGCTGCAAGAACGTTTGGCAATACTACCGGGCGGACGGGATCGCAGGGGGGGACCTGTGCTCCTGTTTCCGAGCACGCCGAGGCGCGAGCGGGCGAAACCCGAGGATTACAGACGTCTCCTGCAGTATCTGTTAGCCATTCCGAGCGATGAGGCCAGGGGTCTGCGGTTCACCGTGATTGTGGATATGCGTGGTACAACGTGGGACTCGGTCAAACCTATTTTGAAGGTTACACCCTTTTCTCGATGTTCTCGCTTAAATGTCGCTTGCCCGCTTGCACAACATTTAATCTGCATTAATATCCTCAGGTGTTACACGAGCATTTTCATCGTACAGTTCACGTAGCTTTTCTTATTAAACCGGAGAACTTTTGGCAGAAACAGAGGACCTCGTTGGGTAAGCAGAAGAAATATAATTTTGAGGTGAGTGGATTAGAAATTTATGTTTGTATCTAATTCTAATTACGCTTGGACTAACTTAGATGTTTGCAAAGTTATCAATCTGTGAAATACATTAATTTCAGATTAATACAATCAGCTTAGAGGCTCTTGTAAAAGTTATAGATCCTTCTCAGCTCACGGCAGATTTAGATGGATCCTTGCAATACGATCATGCTCAATGGATCGATACCAGATTAGTTGTAGAGGATTTTACGTGGCAGGCGGCGGATCTTCTCGATCGATTGGACGACTTGCAAGAGGATCTCAGTCGAAATGACTTTGCTGACGATGTTGCGGGAGCTAAGCACGGAATTGATCTGCATAACGAGATGAAAAAGAAAATCATGAAAGTCCCGGTGGAGGATATCGAAGTTGTTGGGCAACGCCTGCTTCAGCGATTTAACAATAGTTAGCTAACACTTGTCTAACGTTAAAATTTCTTTATTATATAATGTAAACGTATTGTAAATGCGTGTAAACGTGTTTCCAGGTGCAACGGCAACCGGCGGGGAAGGAGGAAGTATTGACAATGGCGCGGCAAGTTGCACAGACTCCGACGGACGAGCCCTGGCCACCCTGGTTATTCAGCATTTGGATTCCGTGCATGCCGCGCAACAGCATCTGTTACAACTGTGGCACATCAAGAAGATGAAATTGGATCAGTGCTTTCAGCTGCGACTGTTCGAACAGGATTGCGAGAAGATGTTCGATTGGATTTGTCACAACCGAGAGGCGTTTCTCGCCAGCTACGTGGAGATCGGCCGCTCGTATCAATTGGCCAAGAATCTGCAGGAGGAACACAAACATTTTACAATGAGCTCGATGAACGTTTACGTGAACATAAATAAGATCCTCACGATGGCTGGCAAATTGCTGGAGACGCAGCATTACGCGGCTGGGCACGTGCGAGCGGTGGCGGGACGTCTGGATCGTGCTTGGAAGGAGTTCGCCGCGGGTCTCGACGAACGTACCGCAGTACTTAGTTTAAGTGTAGTATTTCACCATAAAGCGGAACAGTATGTCGATAACGTGGCTGGTTGGAGTCAAGCGTGCGAGATTAGTAATCTGCCCAGTGAAATTCCAGCGCTTGAAACTCACATTCGCCAACATCAGACTCTTTACGAAGCCATGTGTCAGGCGTATACGGAGGTAAATTTTGTCCTATTCGTAGCAATATAAGCTTTACCATCATTCAACACGACCGATTTCATCGTGATATGTTTGGAATGGACAATTATTGTTTTTGCGTTATTGTAAATCAATCCGACTTTCATTTCTTCATACATTTCTTTTCATTTACACTGTAAGTATATCTGATATTTAACAGGTTTACAATGCATATCAAGCGTTATTGAGCGGCCTGGGTTCAATGCTGCAAGTATGTCATAATGTGAGCGCCCATTCTACAGGGTCGGATACATTTCGCGTCGATTATGTACGAGAAATTCAATTTTTAAAAGCTTTTTGGCGATGGAATCCGTTGCTCGCTTGGTACTTGGGTGCTATTGGAAATATCTATCCGCAAATTTTCTGCCAACGATTAACATTTAAAGTAATTTCCTTATAACCCAGGCGTCTCAGTATTCTCGAACAGATTTTTTTTGTATAGTCGCACGTTTATTTGTCCGTTACCGATATTTGTTACTTTACCAGTATTCGTCATCCTATTGTTGTTTTCTCGACTTTGATTCAAAGTTAAATTTACGTTAGTTATCCCATCATACATATAAAGCTATATATTCGAAATGAACGTTGTATATACGAATTCTTAAGCGGGATTGGGTAAAATTCTTATTTAGGTGCATAGTACCAGTAAGAAGCTTCTTTACCAACTGGATCATCTTGTGCAAGTCTGTAATCAACCGCAAGGAATTGACCATGTCGCCAGAAAACATGTACGTTAATTGGTGTTTAAAGGAACCATTATTGTTGTTTTTCCTTTTTGTCAAAGCCTTCTTCGTGATTACATCCCTGTGTTTAATTTTTTTTAGAAGACAAAGCTTAATTTATATGTATTAAGCTTTTCAAAAAAATGTTTATAATTGAGCGAGATAGTAAGTGCTTTCATCATCCTTTTTTTCCAACTGTTCTTTGCATGGGATAAAAAGGAGGGATTATTCTGTACATGCTATTCAGAGGGAATAAGAATAATATAGAGAAACATGCTTGCTTGTGCTGTAATGATATTATATATAACTTTGTATAAAAAGCTCATTAAAATAACGATATCTAATGATACTGATCGGGATGCATGCAGCATTGTTCAATTAACTAATAATTTATCTTTCAGACCGATTTCCGTATCGTTAATTCACGTTTTGATATCTGATTTATACAGAGCCAAGATGGACACAGCATTGACAGTCATACCGGCACGAGTGGTAATCCAGCAGCTGATTACAGCGAAGGTGCATCTCACGTATTAGCCGTCATTCATCAGATTCTCGGTCATCATAGAGCATTAGAAGCCCGTTGGCACGCTCGCAAAGTCAAGTTGCATCAACGGCTCGCATTAAAGTACGAAAGTAACAAAGCTCGCGTACTGTTGTATCGATATTAACGCACGCAATTATGATTTCCAGATTATTTCAAGAAGATGTGAAACAAGTTCTCGACTGGCTGACGAACCACGGCGAAGTCTTCATTAGGAAAAACACAGGCGTAGGTCGTAATCTGCAGAAAGCACGCGTCTATCAAAAAAGCCACGAACATTTTGAAAATGTTGCTCAGGTGATTTTTTAAATATATACATTTAATATATAATCTGTTACTTTACACATGGTTATATGTTTTTATGAATGTACTTAACGCTTTTTTCGTTTGCAGAACACTTACACAAATGCGACGAAACTTTTGACCGCCGCTGAAGAACTTGCTCACACGGGGGAATGTGCGGCTGACGAAATATATGCAGTGGCACAAGAGTTGGAGGCTCACGTTAGTAGCTTCGCAGCGAGGGTCGAGCAACGGCGTCGTAGATTAGATTTGGCAGTAGTGTTTTATACTCACGAAAAAGAGGTATTTTTATACAAATTTATTATTTACGTCAAACGATAATCTGTAAAACGCGCAGATATTTTTATGTCTGCGTATGCGTGCACGTACGGTGTTATTTTCAATGTGGTTTTGTTTCACAGCTTACCGGTTGGGTAGACGAGTTACGTCAGGAATTGCAGCAGGATGAGGTTGCGGAAAACCTGGAGACAGCGGAAAGACTGTTGGAACAATGCGCGCAGCACAGATCGTCCTGTCTCGAGGCGTGTGCTTCGACAATAGCCCAGGGCGAAGCTCTGTTGCAAGAACTCCGCGAGGCAACCGATGCGCCCGACACAACCGGCTCAATATCGGCGGTGGAGTCGGCCTTGGACAGATTGGCAAGCTTGAGACAAGAATTGGAAGACCTGTGGGCCACCAAGAAGCTGAGACTAGAACTGTGCCTGCGATTACGCGTCTTCGAGCGCGACGCGCTGGAGGCTAGTGGCCAGCTGGAGATGTGGGCGCAGGAGCTGCAGGGACCACCGCGAGAGGGTTCACCCGAGCAGTTGCTGCGCGTGCACAACGACGGAGTCGCCCACATGCAGAATACCGCTTTTCAAATTCTGCATCGTGGTCAAGAATTGGCGCAAGTCTTGGAGGAAGCGGGGGTGTGTATTATGGCGGACGGTCAACATAGCGCGGCGGCGCGGGTGCAAGTGCTTCTCGAGTTTCTGAACGAGAGAGAGTTAGACGCGGAGGACCTCGCGGAAATGCGAAGGGTACGGCTGGAGCAAGCGTCTCAATTACTGCAACTGCAAACAGACGCTTCTCATGTGATTAAGTGGATACGAAATGGCGAGTCGATATTACTGGCCTCACTCAGGATACCGGACGATTTCGAAGACGCCGACCAATTAGGGAAGGAACACTATCATTTTCAACTCGCGATAACCAACACTCACGCATCCGCCGTGCAAGTGAAACACAAAGCGGACGCTCTGATAAGCGGGAATCATTACGATCCCAAAAGTATCAGGGAGGTCGCGGAGGATGTTACCAAACGTTGGCAGCAGCTAGTGACCTGTGCGGAAGAACGACATAAATTAATTACTGCCAGTTTAAACTTTTACAAAACGGTGGACTCGGTACGTTCGGTTCTCGACAGTTTAGAATTGCAATACAATGTGGACGACGATTGGTGTGCCGACGGAGAAAAGGCTGGCGGCATACCGGCGAACATTACCAGACATCAGGAGCAAAAAGAGGCCTTTCTGAAGGCGTGCACGCTGGTACGACGAACCGGTGAAACGTTCTTAAAGTACATCAATCGTAGTTTGCAATTTTATAGCTATCACGCCAATAGCGCCGGTTCCGCGAATAAAGTCAAAAATATTTTGGAGGAGTTAGTCGGTAAGGAGAACAAAGTGCTCGAATACTGGACGCAGCGAAAGAAACGTTTAGATCAATGCCATCAGTATGTTCTGTTCGAACGTAGTGCGAAGCAGGCTCTCGAATGGATAAAGGAAACCGGTGAATTGTATTTAGCGACCCATACCAACGTCGGGAAGAATCGCATCGAGAACGAACAACTGTTGCAAGAGCACATCGAGTTCAAAGGTGCAGCGAAGGAGACGAGAGAAAGAGTGAAATTGTTGATTCAACTCGCTGACAATTTAGTCGAGAGGGGTCACGCTCATGCCGCGGCGATCAAGCAGGCCGTTGCCGAGGTCGATCAGCGATACAAGGATTTCAGCGCGCGAATGGACTGCTACAAAACGCAAATCGAAGGCGATCTGGGTATCCAGCCCGACGAGGGTCTGCACAGAGATCTGTCTATCGACCGGAATTCGGATCCGTTGCTGGAAGAGAAGATCAAGGGTAAAGATCTGAAGGAACTGAACGAGGAGAAGAGAAGATCTGCACGAAGGAAAGAGTTCATTATGGCTGAACTTTTGCAAACCGAACGTACGTACGTAAAAGACTTGGAAACCTGCATCCGTTGCTTCCTGGACGAGACACGATGCGGAAAGGGAAACGTTCCACCGGGTTTACACAGTCGGGAATCGATCATTTTTAGCAACATAGAGGAGATACATCAGTTTCACAGCAATGTATTTCTACGCGAGCTAGAAAAGTACGAAACCATGCCGGAGGATGTGGGACATTGTTTTGTAGTGTGGGTGAGTACTATACGGGTATTAAATCAATATTAGGAGCCGCAATTTTACGTATATATCGTTGCAACATTCGTTTCATTCCAGGCACCTAAATTTGACATGTATGTAACTTACTGTAAGAATAAACCCGAGAGCAATCAACTATTAATAACGCACAGTGGAACGTGGTTTGAGGAATTGCAGAGAAAGCATAGAGTAGAACATCCTATCGCTGCGTATCTAATCAAGCCGGTTCAGAGAATTACTAAGTATCAGCTGCTACTTAAGGACTTGCAGGTATTCAGTATTACACGTACATCTCACAAGCTTGCGATGTTAATTTTAAATCGATCGAGTACATATTATCCTCGTTTTTTTTTCCAGGCTTGTTGCCAAGAGGGACAGGGCGAAATAAAAGAGGGATTAGAAGTGATGTTAAATGTGCCTAAAAAAGCTAACGATGCCTTACACTTAAGTCTACTGGAAGGTTGCGACGTTAGTATAGATGCGCTCGGTGATGTTGTGTTACAAGATTCATTCACAGTATGGGACCCAAAACAGTTGATCAGGAAAGGAAGAGATCGTCACATATTTCTTTTCGAATTGTATCTTCTCTTTACAAAGGAAGTGAAGGATTCCGCAGGAAAGGTAAGCTGCACGCAACAGCTTTGTGTCTTTAGCGTTAAATAAAATTTATCGTGTCGCTCATTTGCTACAACAACGACATAACTAAAAAATTGTCATTGAATTGTTTGCAGTAGAATGGCGAGAATTCAATACACTGAATGAAAGAGCTATAATATATAGCTAGATACTTTTGTTCCTCTATAATCAGTTATTAAATAAAAAAAAATCACATTTATAACATTACAAAATTTCAATGATTCAAAACGTTCAAACTTATTTTCTGGAAACTTTGTTTTCTGAGTTGTGTTATTGTTGTGTTATTGAGCGATATATCAATACCACGTCGTGTCTTTCAAGGTGAAATACGTTTATAAAAATCGCCTGTTGACCTCCGAATTGGGCGTGACCGAGCATATCGAAGGCGACGAATGCAAATTCGCGGTGTGGACAGGACGGGCACCGACTAGCGACACGCGCGTAGTGCTGCGAGCGAACTCGATGGACGCGAAGCAGCTGTGGGTGATGCGGTTACGCGAGGTGATACAGGAGACCTTCTTGGGCAAGAATATGCCCAAGAGCCCCGCTAAAAAGAGCTCCAGTCAACGCTCCAGTAGGGATCTGGAGGAATGCGCATCCTTGGACGAGAGCGTGGAGAATCTCGACCGAAACTCCTTGGCTTCCTTCGGTTCGACTAATACCACCGATTCTGATAAGGTAAAGTACGATTCTTAAATATCAAGCTCTTTATACGATTCGTGAGATCTTACGAGATATATAGCAATAAAGAGATGTATCAGATTTTTACCTAAAAATAGAGTTTGACGATAACTGTAAACAATTTTTGCTATCGCACGAGAAAGATTAAATCGATAAAATTACATGTTATTTAAATATGACGTAGAAGCATGCTTTTTATGGTGATGTAATTAATTTTTGACACGACAGTGTTACTTTCTTATTTGATAAGAAAAAATCGAACAGTCTACAATTACTCTACAATTCTTATTCCTTGAAATCAAAATTTTTTTATATAACTTTAGAGATCATTAGATATACCTTTATATGTTTACCTAATATAAAATCCGGTCTTTATTATTATCAATTATCGTGCAGCAGTGTTCTGCATATTTTTTGATAAATTTTTAGCATGTTGCACACGGGTAATGACCGCTATATCATTTTTACCTCGAAGAACTATTTATAGAACTGCTTCGCTGCAGACCAAGCTAGAAGTTTATGCTCAAAACGATGATTCATCAAAGATTACTACATTACTCCAATCTCGAATAATATTTGTTTCGTCTTGAGCTTATCGTTTTTCGATGATATTTTTATGACAATAGCTTCATCTCACCTTTTCTAACTACTACTATGTATTAGGAAATAACATAAAAAAAGTATACAGTGATCTTTCAAGTTATATAAAAAATTTTAAAGCAAAAGCATAAAAAATTATGCTTTTTGCGATTCACAATTAAATTCCTCTTTTATCCTCAATTACATTTGCTTGTGTAAAAATAGCTTTGACCGCCTTAAAGACATGCAAAGTATAAAATTTCTAAATATCTAATTATCTAAAACTATTGAACTATTTCTGCCTCGATATCTCTCTTTTTCAAGCAAAATCGAAGTAATCCGCGAATAACAGAGAGTCTACGGATCCACGGGAACATCCTATGCGAAGGGCACGGTCGCTAATCATTTCTCACCCACCCTTCGTACCTCCGACCTTTACACACCTCGACACCTCCTCTTCAAGATCCAGAATTGTAAACAACTTCCTTCGACGCTCGTAAAAATTGAGAACTCACGTTCTCGGAACGATCCGCTTCCGAATCGGCGCCTGTTATCGGTCCCGAATGTGCCATACGAGTCCACCTGGTTCTTCGTGAGTTCTCGCCCCCCTGCGACAGGGGGATGGCGACACGACGCGACACGGGGAGAAGGCCGCGGCAGGCCAGTACTCGCGCAGGGTTGGGTGGGGCGCGAGTTGGGTTGGGTTAGTTATAATCTCGTCACTCTCCGCACGGTCGCGGGAGGCCGACGGATCAGTACGGGCGCGACTCCCGGGTCAGATGGATCCACTTAAGGGCCCACCGGTGATCGCGCGTAGCTGGACGAATCGGTAAAAGCCCTGACCTTCTTGCCGGAGGACGGAGAAGTGGGAAGAAGGCAGGAACAACAAGAGAGAGAAAAGGAAAATAACGAAAACGGGCCAGTGCACTGTCGACGATGGCGGACGCGCCGCGCGTCGTCGCGCGCTCCAGGACGTGCCCCGTGAACGATAGCGCGCCGTCCACCACGTCGTTTCTGCCCTCCTGCGCGCCGCGGTCGCGCTCGCGCGTCTGAAGACCGTAAACCCGCAAGGGGGGCCGATTGCAGGGGTCCCCGGAGGGGTTCTCCGAGACCCCCTTTCTATCATGACGTCACCGGCCGGGAAACCGGCGACGATCGCCCAGAAGGCGCGCCGAAAGATCTCTCTGCCGTGGTTCCGCCAGGGCTCCGCGGCACCGCCGCACGTGACCCTCTCCAGGCAGCACACCATCGATACGCCGAGCTCGTTCCAGGCCCGACTTCTGCGCCGTCAACCCTCCCTGGCCCAGGTACCCCGCGAGCCCTTGGACAATCCTCTCGGACGATCCAGCCTCCTCTTTCTTTTTCTTCCTTCGCGGGATTCGTCCCTTCGACCACTCATCCCCCTTCGGCCGGCAAACATCTTTTCCTGGAAGATCGTGTCTCTCCTCGCAGAAGAGATTCATTACGGACGGAACTTCGATAAACTTTGCGCGCTCCTCTTTCGGAACCACAAAAATAGATACCGGACGTTGAGACTCGAATCCGCGAATCGTCGCGATCGAGTGAAATCCTGGGAATTCGCACGAAGAGGGATGGACAGTGCAGAGTTTCCTCGAACGAGTATCTGGGAATCTCGAAGCGTCGGCCGTGGGCGATAACGTAATCTTTCCCGCGTTCCTTTATCGCCTCTATATTTTTTCTCTCCCTCTTTTTTCACCTTGGTCGCGCCGCGCGCGGAGCGGCGCGGCGCAGCGCGGCGCGAGTTAACGACGGAGAGCGAGGAGAGAACTTGGCACGTGGAAAATTCTATTTTGGATCGCGGAATGTACGAAAATCGGGCGGGACCATTCCGGTCGGCCCACGTCGGGCGAACAATTGCGCGTCTCTCGCGCGCGACGAAAGAGGAAAAGGAAGAGAGGGAGCCGAGAGAGCGCGGGAGGGACAGTGTTGTTGATTGAAAACGCGGTAAACGTGCACGCTCGGTCAATATGATACACGCACACGAGGCGGTATTTATAGCAACGTCAAAGTACCGCGGTGTCGTGACATTAGCTATTTTCAAAACGCCGGAATCCGCGTGCGATTTAAAAGCGTCGTCGCGGAAGGGCGGCCGCGCGCGCGCGCGCGTATAAGGGATGAAGAGCGAGGCTGATGAGCGAGCGAGTGACACCCGGGTGACACTGATCCGACGATCAGAATCACCCGGGCGTCAGTAATCGGATCTCTAGAATCTCGCTCCGTCGATCCGCAAATTCAAAGACAATCGGTCTCTCGCGCAGAGCGAGCGAGCGAACGAGGGAGAGAGCGAGAGTGAGAGGGCGGGAGCGAGAGGGCGAGAACGTGCCCCACGGTCGCGCGACGGAGAAGGACGGATCGTATCGACCCGTCTACGCTTGCGTAAGCACGAGAGGACAGGCTCTCTTTCTCTTCCTCTTCGCTTTGCTTCCCTGCTTTCGGTTTATCCCGCACCCACCCTTCTTCACCCTTGCCCGCTCCGCCCTCCCCCCCCGGCCCCCGGCCACCCGTCGCGGTCGCATCACCGCCGCTTTCACGCACGCGCGCACACAGACACATCGCACTCCGCTAATTATCCCATTTCTATATTCGCCCCCTCTCTCCCCCTCTTAACCCTCTCCCCCTCACCCTCTTCTTCCCTGCCCCGGTATTCGCGCGAACATCCAACGTACGTCGACCGTGAATCGCGCGACCCCGCCGCGCAATGTGCCGCGGAATCTATTGAGAATCCCCGATGCGTGCTTTCAGACCGGAGTCGTCGAGATGACGTGGGTGGTCGCCGATCATATGGCCGCGCCGGGTTCGAGGGAGCTGAGCGTGACGAAAGGGCAGCAGGTCGAGGTGTTGGAGAACGGTAGCGCGACCACCGGGACCACCAGCGTGACCAACGCCGGCGAATGGACCCTGGTACGTCTGCCGCTCACGCCTGGACAGGCCGAGCCGGCCGCGGAGGGTCTGGTGCCCACCAGCGCCCTGAAGCAGCCGCCGACCGCCTCCTGCAAAACTTCGCCGTCCAGAAAAGCGTCCACGCAGCAGCAGCAACAGCAACCGCAACAATCGCATCACCATCACCAGCAACAGCAGTCGCATCATCATCCGTACCACCAGCAGCAGATCAATCAAGCAATCGTCCAAGCGCAGCAGCAAACTGCCGTCGGGTCGTCGACCACCGCCAGCACGTTGCCGCCGACCTGCTGCGTCGGCGGGACGCCGGCGACGCAGCAGGCGTCCTCGTTGAACGCGGCGCTGTCGTCCGCGGTGCTGTCGCCGATGCTGTCGGAGGACGCGGGTAAGCGGACGCAAAAAAAAGAGAGAGAGGTAGAGCTGGTCAGTCTGAGGCCTTTGCGTTCAGGTTTCTTATTTCTCGCGAATACACATGACGCTGTAAAAAAAATAGCGGTGTATCGTTGCGCGGTTTCTGCGAAGAAATGCAGAAATCGGAGCGACACCGGACCGAACTGCCGGAAGTCGGTGAACCGCAAACAGGCGCAAAGGCTCGATGACGCAATCGCGCGCTCGCCTCTTATCAATTCCGATAACTGTAAGATAAGTTTGGAGTGAAATTCTAGGGATGTCTTAAACTAAACAATTGGTCTTTTGATTAACAGAGAACACCGGAAGCGACGGCAGCGGGTCAACTAGTACAAATTCACCCGGCAACAAGAGACGGGTTTTCAGCGGGTGAGCATTTAATTAGAAACTTCGTCGTTTAATAAGTGCGCCTTGCGCTTATCTCGAAATGTCATACGTGCAACGATAATCATGTACCACGGTCGTTTCTGTTTATAGACGGAAGTGGCTCCCACCTTCTTTACGCAAACTTAGCCAAGGTAAAGTCGAGAAAACCAATACGGCCGCGCCGACGTCATCGCCTCCTTTGATTGGGCCGTCTTTAAAGAAAAGCGGCTCGGACAAACGCTTTAAATTACCGAGTGGCGTCGAGCACAATCGGCCGGGCAAGGCGGCGTTCGAGGCCGAGGCCGAGGTGCAAGAGGGCGAGGAGGTCAGCAAGGAGGAGGAGGGCGAGGAGCAGCAGGAGGTCGAGGTGGACGTGGACGCGGATGCGGACGTTACGGAGAGCGACGACACGGCGGTGACGAGTTTACAGGAGCAGAATGGTGGGGAAGATGCCGACGACGATCTGGAACTTCCGCCACCGATGAAACCTATAACCGAACCGATACTCGTAGCTACCGCGAATGGTCCATCTGGGTCCACGATACCGAGCGAATTGCCCGGGAAACGAGTGAGTAGTCGATCATACCTGGTTTTTGGAGAGTACTCGATCGCGCTTTCTTGCGTTCTTCGCCGTGTAACCGCTTGCGCTTTCTTTTATACAGTCAGTCAGTCTGTCGGAACGTACGACGAAGATTCTCGATGGCGGCGCGACAACAGCCGATCTCTCGGAGATCGAACAGATCGTCAAGGAACGAATGGTAAGTCCGTTTACGTTATTACATGCACAAGTTTGTGCATTGTACAAAGTACTACTACGCGTATCATAATTAACAGGAGCAACATACAGAAAATCAGGAGAGGCATAGTCTCATGCGAACCCCGAACGGAAAGTCGTTGAGCAACGAGGAGGAGTATTGTAACGCGGCTATTAACGCGGTCGCTTCCGAGGAGGCAGATCCGGAGAGTACCGCGATCGCGAAGCGGCATTTTGTTATTAGCGAGCTGGTGGATACCGAGAGAGATTACGTCAATGACTTAAAGCTGATAGTCGAAGGTTACATGGCACTAATGCGAGATCCCGACTGCGAGATCCCCTTGCCGGAAGATCTGCGCGCTGGGAAAGATAAGATGGTTTTCGGTAACATAGAGGCTATTTACGAGTGGCACAGAGAGTGAGTCGGACCGACCGTTGAAACTTTTTAGCGATGATCACACCGTCGAAACTGTTTACGATCGATGTTTCCTGCTTTCAGCTTTTTCCTCAAAGCTTTGGAACGTTGTTTGGAACGTCCTGAAGAGCTCGGACCGCTCTTCAAACGTTACGAGCGAAAGTTGCACATGTACGTGGTTTATTGTCAGAACAAGCCCGTCTCGGAATACATCGTGTCCGAACATATAGATACTTACTTCGAGGTAAATATTAAAATCGATGAAGTTGGCTACGCGCAAAACGGAAACATTTAAACAAAGAGGCGTATGTGTTGTTGTAGGAACTTAGGCAAAAACTTGGGCATCGTTTGCAACTCTGCGACTTGCTGATCAAGCCCGTACAAAGGATTACAAAATATCAACTTCTTCTACGGGAGGCACTGCGCCTCACTGAGCGAACTCAAAGGTTATCGGAAATCGAAGGCCTCAGAGCGGCGGCTCATGTCATGCGAGTTATTCCTAAAGCTGCAAACGATATGATGGACGTTGGGAGATTACAAGGTTTCGACGTGAGTATTGCCCTTTTTTCACTCCCTCTCGTTTTTACATGGTAAAAACAGTCTCGAAAATCCGTCACGTTTAACTTTCTTCAGGGTAAAATAACGGCGCAAGGCAAGCTGTTGTTGCACGGCCCGCTTCTGGTGTCGGAAATATCAAACTTATCGACGAGAGAAAGGGAATGGCAAGTCTTTCTTTTCGAGCAAAATATCATCTTCAGCGAAACTGTCGGCAAGAAAACGCAATTCACCAGTCCTGTCTACATATACAAAGCACATATTCAGGTAAGATTACTTGTTAATTGGTTCTCACTTCTATCTGCCTATCTTTGTTTCCGGAGGAGGGAAATATCATTAGTACCATTACATTATCGGATCGATGTACACTGTATGTAGGTAAACAAAATGAGTCTCGAAGATTCGAACGACGATCCAGAGAAGTTTATCATCCGGTCGACGGATCCCCGGAACCCTGGGCTAGGATTCTCTTGTAGCATAGCTGAAGAAAGTAGTGGACCGCGCAGGCAGGAGTGGGTAGATACCATCACTGCCATCCTGCAAACTCAGCGCGACTTCCTGAAGGCGATACAATCACCGATTGCCTACCAGAAGGAACTTACCAAAGACCCACTGTAAGCGTCTCTAACACATTGAATTACACACTGACTCTCTTTTAATATCCGATCTGTGAATATTCGTTCCGACATATTTTTGTATATTTTATATAAAAAGAAGATACAATTGCCGTAAGAGCTAGATAATCGTTAGTCGTATCCTAAAAAAAAAAAAAAGAAAAAAAAACCATCGCCTGCTTTCCTCTGCGCCCTGCAGCTCCATTTTTCACCTTTGTCGAAAATTAACTACTTTCAACCGTTTCGATATATCTTAGCGCCTTACATTGTTATTAATATCACACGCTAAAAGATATTTGCACGTATCCAATCATTTTTCTCACATTCCTTTTCTGGATTAAACCTTTATATCCGATGATATTGCTTTCGTAGTACAGAGGAAACAATAACGATGCAGTATTCAACTATATTCCGCGCAGGAGCTTAAAGAGTATCTACACACACACAAACACAAAACACAGTACTTACACTTCTCTATCGGCTTAGTAAGAAATAAAAATACACTTTATACCAGAAGAGTATATGTGCAGGGTGTCTCAAAAGTGATGCATTTATTTTTTAATGACTCATCGCTATAGACGGATTTGAAAGTGATATCTCCTTAGCGAGAGGCGACTGAGCAGCGACAAAATTAAATTTCCGATATTAAATATCTACACGTGACTGGATATTTTTAAAAATTAACCGTTAAGGTGATGTCGCTTTTAAATTTTTGCAAAAGGCCGTCATTAAAAAAACGATGCGATAGCTTTGGAACATACAAATATAATAAATATATATCTTTTCATATTCGATGACGTCTCGGAACGATTGTAGACTTCAGCTATCGCTCTGTATCAGATATATATATACGGAAGTATATATACTTTAGTGTTTTAGATTGCCACGGGCATGCGAGAGTTAATGCTCTTTTTATCGTTTAATGGATCAAAATCTACTCACCCTGTTCCTTAACGTATACTACTCTTCTAGACTCGACTATCTGGTCCCAGGAGCCTATAAACGTGTATTAATCCGTTCCAATGCGCATGCATTATGCGTGCATGTATTGTATGCATATACATATGCACCAAGAATGGGGGCGTATTTTGTTGTTTACGTGCGTTTACATCTCTACACACATGCGGACTTATAAACGATATGACGATATACAGAAGGACCGCGCTACGAGTGCGATGTATTAATAACGTAATAATATATGAAGATATGCAATATATATATATATTTATAATAATTTTAATAACGTTTACAAAAACATGCGCGCGCGCACGAGTCTACATGGACAGATTTGTGGCGTAACAGTATACTGTGTATATATTTAATGCGCGACACTGGAGGACAGTCCGAAGCAAAGCTATAATTGACCCGCGAATCGTAAGAATTTTGTCTAGAATAAATTGTAAATTGATGATTAAGACCGAGTGATTGTGATATGCATCCCCTTTTATCCTCGTCTACTATCTAATACACGCCCGACCCGACTAACCAGCTTCTTTTCTTATAATTTCATCAAGAACACAGTACTGCGGGAAGCAAGTCCAAGTGTATCTACCACGATCACAACCAACCAACCAACCACCTACCTACCTTGCCGCCATGCGTTGCTATATTAAGCACACACTCATCTATTCTTCGACACGTCCGAAAGATCCAAGTTGCTGGCGACGTCGGTTTCCTCCGTATATCCTGGCTAATGTCGAGACTCGTTCCTATCGATCGCTTCGAGATTCCATTCCGTTCGGAAGTCCATTCGACGAGATATCCTGAAAGATGTTTTTTCTTTATTTTTTTTATCATTTAACGGCTACCCGCGGGCGTATCGAAGTGCGCGAGTCTCGACGCGTAGTACTGTGTCTTGGATTTCATTTATGATTTGCTGGCGTACAGCCGTGCCACCGTCACCGCCACCGCTACCACCACGTCCGAACCTGTACGGGCAACCGTGTCGGTTCCTCCGACGCTGATCGTCTCCGGAACGACGAACAAGGGTAACGAGCATAGGAGTCAACCGTTGCAACGCTCGCAAACCGGAGGATTGGAATGCGCGCAACCACGTACGCCCAGCCCGACAAAGAGTAGGCTAACTTTCCTGGAGGGATTTAAGAATACTCTACGCACACGCTCGCCGATTCGCAACAATTCCATCCCGGTGAGCCAATCCTGTTTAACATGGGCTTTACCCAATTTTAGCTGGCGTATGCATACGTTGTCACCCGTGTCAATTGGAATTCTTGATGATTGCAGCAACGGGGCTCTTCCTCTTCTTGATGCCTGTCGCTATCTACCGCTATCTATCGCATTATCTTCTATCGGTGCGACGATTGTTATACCTCTATCATTAAACAACTCTGTCGACTATGAACGATCCACGAACGCCATTACCGTATCTTCTTAATCTTGTGTAACGAGACCTCCATACAGACGTAAAGCAAAAAGCATACGTACACACCTGCGAGGGATAATCGCTAGAAAAATGGAAAGAAAACTCCGAAACCGACCTCTTGTAAACGAATGACTTTTGATTCTGCAAACCCCGTTATCGCTTCTAACACCTTTTTACTCACTATATACTGTGTACTACACTACACCGCTGGTTTCTACCGCTCGTCACCAAACGTTATCGCTAGCACTCCACAGAATCGTCGCAATCGATACCCGCCTCTGTAACAACTACTCTACCGCTGCTATACTGCTGATTCTGTCAAAACCACTGCTACTACTACTGCTGTTATATTTCTTCCTTTACCGGGATCGCTACTATCGTTATTGCCGCTACCATCCGCCGCACTACGGTGCTGGAAGCTCTTCCTGGGGTCGAACTTCCATGTCGCATTCTGGGTGAACGCAGAACGGGGCGTAGCGACGCAAGTTGCATGAAAGCTTAACAACGTGACGAACGTTCAAGAAGACACGCTTGTAACGAAGGGACTGCCTTAGGTCGTTCCAGGTGCACGCGTAAGATTGGCCGCGGATTGGGGAAAGTTACATGCCGGAGACGAGCTCGTTGTCTCGCACCTCGACGGTCCGGGCTTAGTGGTATCCCCCGTGAATACCAAGGACGAGTTGTGGATACCGGCGAGTCTCATTCCGAACTCGGCGATCAGCCGTGCGTGGTCGTTTCGACCGCGGAAGATCGATCTCGCGCGATGTCACGCCGCCGATCCCCGGGAGTCAGCGACGACGGCCGAGGATAAAACGCCGGCTATTCTGAGCAGTCCGACGTCGATACGCGCGACCGTCGGCGAGGTCGTTAGATTCTCCGTCGAGACGCACAACGCGGACAGTGCGACCGTCACCTGGATGAAGGAGGGCGAGGGTCAGTGTATAAGAGAGAACGATCGGTACCAGTTCCAGCGAAGCGCGGGCTTCGTATACCTGCAGATCACCGGTTGCCGAACCTCGGACTCCGGGATATATCACTGTCACCTAAAAGGCGAAACGGGCTCCTGCTCCGTGGGAATTTCTCTCTTCGTCGTAGGTATGTTGATCAGGGATCTCGATATAAGGAGTATCACGATAGTCATGGATAGTCATAGATGATTTAATATCGATCGTGTTTCAGGTGGGAAGAGCGGCACCTCCGCGCGCGTTTTAGGATGCTCGAAGGTGGAGATCGATTGGGACAGGCAGGAGATCGGCGGCGCGTCGTGCAGCATAGAATGCAGAACTCTACCGTCGCAACAATGGGTGCCGATGTCGAGGCTGGCTAACGAGCCGCCCGTTCTACTGGACGTGTCGATGGACGCTTCGTGTAGCTTTCGGGTGGTGGGCGAGGATGGGCGGACGACCTCGCCGTCGATGGTAGTGACCCTGTCGCGGTCGGACACGGGTGGCGGCGCGGAATGGGAGATCAAGCAGTTCGTCGGCAGGTACCTGGAGCTGGACGAACTGGGTAACGGTAGATTCGGCACCGTCCGTCGCGCCAGAGACAAGGGCACCGGTCAGGAGGTGGCACTCAAGCAAATTCCGCTCCACAAACAGTCGAGAATGCTGACGCGCGCGGAATACGACGTGCTGGCCTCGACTCATCACGCCAACATCGTCAGGGCGTTCGCCTTGTTCGAGAATGCGCCTCGGCCCGGAGTGGACACCATCGTCCTGGAGCTGTAAGTATTCAGCGACGATCACCTGGCTAACAAACGTATTAACAAACTCTCTCTCTCTCTCCTCTCCGCAGGGTCAGAGGCCCGATGCTGTTTGCATATCTGAGTGAGAAGACAGAATACACCGAAGCGACGGCGACGCGATACACTTGCCAGCTGTTGTCCGCGTTGCGCTGGTTGCATCGTCGCGGCCGGGCGCATTTGGACGTGAAACCGGAGAACGTCCTCGTTGACCACGAGACGGACCAGGTGAAGGTGATAGATCTGGGGGAAGCGGTCAGAGCTCCCATCGACGAGATTGTGCCGCCACCCGCCGATCTGGAATTCGCAGCGCCGGAGTCGGTGCTAGGTAGACCGACCGGCCCTTACACGGATATGTGGGCCGTTGGAGTTTTTATTTATGTTTTGTTAAGGTATTTTCCTGAAATATTGTTTTATTTGTTCCCTTGAACCTACTATTATTTTTTTTATTGCACCCTGCTTATCCTATTATCCGTGTCTCATCCATCTCTGAATATCTTAGTGGATTGTCGCCGTTTTTGGATGATTCCGTCGAAGAAACCACCGCCAACATTCTCAAATGCGATTTCTGTTTTCCCGACGAATATTTCGAGACGATATCCAGCGACGCGAAGGAACTCCTCGGGAGATTATTGTGCCTGCGTGGTGAGGATCGAGTGAACGCAGAGATCTGTCTTGGTTCGCCATGGTTAAAAGTAATAAACTTATACTTTCATAGTTTCCTCTATTTTAAATAATGATTTACCATTATGTGGCGTCGATATTGCATTGAAATTTAATAAGATATCGTTCTTTCTTCTTGTTAGATATCAACTGGCGCTACCATACCGTCCACTAGAATGGCCGCATTTATAGAACGTCGTGCACACTGTCTTAAACTGCGTCAAGATCATAATGACAGTTTTTATTCTTAAGATTAACAATATGCAGTAAGCATGTTACTTAAAATACATGACAAATTTATATATGTAAATAGCAAAATATACTTAAATGTTTAACTGTTGATGCCTTCTTTAAATTCCGATTGATTTATAAGAACATTTTCTGTCTTTCTTTATTTCATAAAAATTCTCTTTCCACTACAAAAGTTGTCATTAGCACTAAAATTTGAGGTTTGTCCCTAAAAGCTGCTCTTTATTGTTAAACTAGTGTACATACGCTTTCTGTATCTAAAGTGAAATAGGTATATGTTTGAAATATATGTCAAAAGCGAGGAAGCAGATTCTAGTGCAACCTAATACAGAAATAAAATAATAAGTCTATTAGTTGTGTTCAGCGGAAAAAAATAGCTCAATAAGCTTTATCATTTATTACGAATTGTTTCTATAAATACATCAAGCACATCCAGCGACGAATTACGTCCATTTCTACCAATGTAGATTAATTTTATTTGCTTTTTATCTTTTTCTAGTTCTCAGAATTTTTTGTTCATTTCTATCAGTGCAGATTAACTTTAATCTCGATTTAACTTTTTATTTTTTTCTAGTTCTAAGAATATAAATATATAAAAAAAGGTAATAAATTAAAGTGAGATTAAAGTTAATCTGCATTGAAGAAATAAATATTAGAAAAACGTTAAAATGTAAGTTAAACGAAATTAAAATTAATTCAAATTAAATCGGCATTGATAGAAGAATCTGCATTGATTTTGAATTAAATCTGCATTGATCGCAATTGGCTGCGTGGCTTGCTATGTCTGCCGGTGCCATTTCTAGTAATTTACTAGATTTTGCGCGGAACTAGCGCGAGAACTCGTATGTCGTTGGCCTATCACTCTGCCCGACGTGCAACATGACCAACATGGCCGTTCCCGTACCTCGCAGGCTCGAGGTGATTGTATACGTCGTGGAAAAACAAGATGATTCTCCAGTGAATCAGCACGGCGAGTGAGCCGAGTGAGCGTCCTGCTGACAGCCGAATTGCACGAGTGGCAGGACTCGCCTGGATTCGCCGCTACAACCAAAGATCCCGCAAGTTGTAACGATATAGATTTACTGTGTAAAGAGCATCGACGTACGTTTGACATTTGTTTTTAAACTACTCCCAAGATTTTTCACTTTCTTTTTCGTATACACGAAACAGATAGAAATTTATCATTATTATTATACTTTAGAACCAACTACGAAAATGCTTTCTTATTTTCACGTCGACGGTTGGTTGTAAATTTTGTGCATTTCCTTCATGAGTCTGATAATTGGATGACAACTTGTTGCAAATGCTCCATTTATGAGATCTACGAGCAAGTTTTTATTCTTGTAAGATTAAATTTTACTACTTAGTGATTTATTGCCTATAATTTAAGTAAACGATTTAAATATGATGGATAAAATGTAAAACATATGTGATATAAAGTCTTATTCCATAAAGCTTGTTATTTCTACTGACATTCTTATTTATCACTTTGATCTCGAAATTTGTTACTCAATAATTTATAATACATAGAAAATATGTACCTATTTTAATCTGAAAAAATATAAAAAAAATACATGTATGCATAAAAGTATTACAGTAATAATTTATAACAAATAATAAATTTTACATATGTGTAAATTGTATATGAATATTTATTATCAAATAAATTTTAACAGTTTATTATTCTTGTTAGTTCAAGATGGTGAAGTTATATGCACTGACCGTTCTGTACAAAAGTGTTACGTCGGCGACGACGCTGAAGGCTGCTTACGACGTAGAGTCGTTCTCATTTTTTCAAAAGAACAGTATTAAGGAATTCATGTGCTTTGTCAGTAAAACCATTGTGGAAAGAACGCAGACCTGTGCCAGGCAGAGCGTCAAGGAAGGCGGTAATGACTGGATTATAATTCCCAACAAACTTTTTGTATTACTGCCAGCAAGTATCTTTAAGACATTTGATTTCTATCCCGCAGAATACATGTGCCATGTATATGTGCGAGCCGACAATCTCGCCGCAGTTCTCATCTCGGATCACGAATACCCCAGGAGAGTGGCGCACACTCTGATTACGAAAGTGATGGACGAGTTTGCGGCGAAGCATCCGCAATCGACATGGCCCACGCTCAGGGAGATCACCGCCGACTTTCCACAGATCAATACGTATCTAGCCAAGTATCAGAATCCGCTCGAGGCAGACGCGCTCACGAAAATGCAGAACGATCTAGACGAGACAAAAATTATTCTGGTAAGAGTCAATCTCTCCATTTTTCCTCTCCCCGTTTGCTTACTTGATCTGTTAGAATATCCATTTGTATACGTGATGCAAGCATTCAGAAAATTTTGTGATATCTTTTTACCAGCACAATACCTTAGAAGCGGTGCTGCAAAGGGGAGAGAAGCTGGACGATCTAGTTTCCAAGTCGGAGGGGCTCAGCGCTCAGTCGAAGGCGTTTTACAAGACCGCACGGAAAACCAATTCCTGCTGTAGTTTAGCTCCTTAGAACGTTACCCCCCCTTTTTTAGCGAGCTTCGCCGCTTCAATATTTCGATAAATGTGACTATAATTATTGCGGTATAGAAACGCAAATGAATATTTATATGATTCGTGAAAGGGTTGATATGCGGGGAAAGGGAAATGGGAGGGAAGGTTTAACAAGCAAAAGAGAGATAACGGAGAAAGACGGAAGATACTGATCTACCCAAATTTTTCAGTGGAACATATATATTAATTTAATGAACTTCTAGTTAAATGGCGGGCGAAAAAGAAGCGAACCACTGCCGCGGCTCCTCCCAGTTAGTGGAACTTTTTATAGGGATGTTACACGCCCGTGGATTTATCTACTCGCGAGAAACGGTCCTAAACAATTGCGTACGAGAGTTACTTCCGAGATGAGTTTCGCGCGAGGGGAAACTACCATAATGGAATTCCCACAGTGTCAAAGTATCGCCTTAAACACATTCCGAATGTTAACCGTGTGGAAAAAACGGTGCAGCGCGAGGAGGTTTATCGTGACAGCCTCACGGATCGATAAATAAAACGCGATAAGGGTAGTTGTAATTGGGCGAACGATATGTCTCTGTTCAAACAATTAGGTTCCAGTCTAATATCAGCATGAAGTAATCAAAAAGCCTTTTTAACAAACGGAACTTTTGTAACCGCTAGAAATAATTTTACGTCTTGTAACTGTGCGATTTTACTATAGTTATGTTGAGAAGTCATCTCCATGTTATAATATCCAAAAGGGAAAATATTGCACAGATTCCAAGAAGGAAAGTTGTCTAACAGTTTATTTAACACAACATACGCAAACCAGTCCTTATCCTTTTTAAACATGGATAACTATATATGACGTGAATTGTACCAAAACGATTATATCAATGTTTATTACATTATATATTTCATCCAGTTGATCAATAGACGATAAGGCTTACGATTATTTGTCATTTGAATTTTCAACGTAAGAAAAACTCTTACATAATGTGTCTTGACAGAAAAACAAAATATATTCTATGTATAATATTTAAGTGACAATTGTAATCTTTATACTATGTATGTTGAAGAGTATAATGAGCCAGTAAATATATATTAATATATTTTCAAATGTTAATGTTATATGATGTATTCATAAAAAGGAAATAATTTATACATAGAACAACTCACAATTGTAAAGTAGATTTATTTGAATATATTATATATATACACATATACAAAACATATAACGCGTAAATATACGGGATTGTGTTGCCATTACTGCACCAACATTTAACATTTTTTAACGAATTTAGAACAGATTTTTTAAATATATTAAAATTACGGGAATACATCTATATATTCATACTTTAAAAAGTTATTAATTATATCAATGAAAATGCTTCATTATTACGAGATGTGGCAGTGAAATGAAAATTAATTCAATGAAAACTGAAGGCATTTCCCGATTAAAAGTAAAATTTATTTTTACTTCACTTATTGTTTACAAGCTCTATGTTTTTCCTAGATATATCAATTTTCTCGCTCTCACTGCTTCGCCGCGGCGACCTTGAGCTTCGAGGCGGCGGCCTTGAGCTTCTTCATTTCTTCAACTACCACGTCTACCTCGCGTGCATTGGGTCTCAGGGTCTTTAATTTGAAATTTGACGGTGTCTTCCACAAAATGTTTTTGAATCCAAGCTCAGGATTAAATCCTTTATCGTACTTACATCCGGGTACCTGTGACGAGATTAATAATGACATATGATGATCTCTTGAACTAGGGAAACCAAATCTTTTGGTCGCTTGTATTATAATTCTTTCGCCGTTCGATTTGCTATCTTATTGATTATTGTACATGATTGAGCAGTAACTGATCGGATGATAAATTTCACGAAATTCCACTGCAAACGAACTTAATTATACGATTTACACATACATACCATTTGTAAAATTGTATCTCTTTCTTCATCTTGTTCAGGTGTGTAGTGCAGTTCTGGCACTGAATATTCATTTCTATAATAATCCACATGTAGGAAAAATCTATTTTCATAAAGTCGCCTTTTAACTCGAAGATCCGAAACGGTCTCGAATCTCCAGTCAGCCATTTTCTTTTCGGACTTTTCATAATCGAAGTTCAATTGCTCGATATCCTCGACTATGGTAGTGATATCTCCCTCGTTTGCCCAGTCGTAGACCAGCACGTGTGAATGCGTTATAATATTTTTCAGGTAGTCCAACTTGTATATATTTTCAATATCTTGGAGATACTCTGAGGTGAAAACTTTCGAATTCACTTCGTACGGGATGCCTCGTTTTTTAATTTTTTCCTGCAAATATCGACAGAAAATGACATATAAGATATCTCTTAAGCCCATTCTACAATAGCCGTAAAAGTATGTTTTAAGACATAAGCAGTAAAAATTGACCAACTACAGTCCATCATTCTTGGATTGTAAAAATCCCATTAGTCAATAGCTTACTGCTTACGTCTTAACGCGTACTTTACGACCATTGTAGAATGGGCTTAAGATACACATCAATACATAAAAGAGGAAGAGAGTGAGCGGTCGCGGGTGTCATTCGCGATAAAGTAAAATTACCTTGACCGCATCCACAGGCACGTCCAAATAAACGATCAAGTGAGGCCTCAGTATCAGCATCTTGGCGACGTTCACGATATCGTGGTAAAACTTGAGCGCCTCCGGACGCATGTAACCGGCGTTCGTCATCGCCTGGGCGAACACGAAGTCGCTGTATATAGAACGATTGAGCACTATTCCCTGACCGGTCGACAGCAGGTGCAGCAGAGCGGTGATGTACTGGTCGTACTTCATTTGGAAGTAGTGAAACTGAAACATGGGCACGTTGATGTGATGCGGATTCGTCAGAAACTTCTGCACGTCGCACGACTGCGACCCCGGGGACAATCTGTCGTCCAGCGTGCGCAGGTCGTATCCATTTTCGTCTATGTAAAACTCGTCGAAGTTCGGCGGCGGCAGATAGGCCATCTCGAACTCCTCCGCCAGTTTCGCGGCCACCTTGGACTTCCCCGCGGCGATCGGGCCCTCGACGACGATCACCTTGGAATTCTCGTCGCACCGGTCGACCATCGGATCGAACATCTGGGCCCAGAAGCCGTACTCCTTGTGCAAGTAGTCGAACGGCTCCACTCGTCGTCGATTCACTCGTTTCGCCTTTTGCGAAATGAGGGCCGTTTGCGTTACGTTGCTGGTAGCTGTCACCTGTACAATGCGCACGAATTATGATATAACACAGTTAACATAAGGTGACGTGTATTGAGATGATTTACGATACTTTAACGGGGAAGCGATGAATTTCTATAATGAATTTCATTTATATTGACGATTGATCTAGCTACCAATATATTTGTTTCCGTATACCAAAAATAAAATCTGTTAACACTGTATAGCTGTTAATACTAACCTTACATAATTGTCTTGTAACGTTATTGTATCCGAGCCTCGCAACACCGACGCGAGCGAGCGATGCCATTTTAACTGTTACGAGCGTAGCTTGTGCAACGGGGAGAGAAAATTGGATGTCGCTCGTTTTTATAAATTAACGTGAAGAGAAAAACATCGCTCGATCCGAGATCTCCTCCGAGACCGACCCCGACCTCGATTTAGCGTTCCGAAACTCACTGAAACTCACCGAGGAACTCGAGGTCCTCGAGGAAGAGTTTGACAGCCTAGAGAAATAACTAGGCCCGTTCTTTTTGGCTGAACTTCTTGCACGATTCATCTTTTTCTCTTTTTCTTTTCACGTTGGAGAGAAAAAGAGAAAAGACGAACCGCGTGCAAGAGCTCAATTAAAATAAGAACGGATTTATTGACACATCATCCGTGTGTCCGTCCGGCGACGCATGCTCGCGTCGCAGTATCTTTGGTTTCCGTAGGTTGCTGGCTGGCGTGCGGGATTGTCAGAGTGAACGAGATTACTGTTCGCGGTGGTGGTAGCCGGAGCCTCGTCAAATTTCATGGACGAATGACTGGGAGACGGAACGGATAGGAGCGGCGGAAAGAATTGGACGTACGCAACGCGAATACAATACCGTCCGTCGTGTGGATCCGCGGGTGCGGCAGCAACGAGAATGAGCGAGCTCGTTTGGGGAATAAAAAACGGCGATCTCGAGCAAGTGCGCGACATCGTCGAGAACAAGGCAAATATGACGATGATGTTGATTCTCAAATACTTTCGTTTTGGAAAAGAAAAAAAAAACGCGCCGCGACCGCGCGATTAGTATGCCCAACGTGTGCTCTGTCCTTCTTTCTAGACTGTTAAGTATGTAGAATGTGTATTATACGTCGAAAGAGCCTGTCGAATGCGCCTTTCTCGATGCCGGAAGTACTCGCGCGAGAACACGAGTGAGCGTGTCACATTTGGCACGCATCCCTTTTGCATCACATCTGCATTTTGCTTCTCGTGAACTTGATCTGGAACGGAGCAATCTGAGAGTTGTCGACAAGTTTAATTATGTAAAGCATTTTGGGCTTGCTAACGTATACTGCAGCATAAGAACTTTGTTGCCGAACGTACCACCAATTCTTATTAAAGAATTATGGAGAATTAAAATACTTGTGTCAATGTAATTTTGGGTCTATTTTTTATTGTTTAACTGACTGTACACTAGTCAGCAATAGAGAACTGACCCTTCGTATGAGAAATACTCTACTGCGATAGCTTTACAAAAGGTTTTTTTACATCCAATATTCTCTTGTTATTTGCAACCAAGTTGCCACATCTGTTTATCTTTCAATATTCCTTGTAAGCTTTATGCTAGTTGTATTAGTAATATTAATATATTAATTTTGATTGTTTATACATAGGCATGTAACGCACTATTACTTTTATATACATTGAACACTTAATAAATAAAATATTGGAGTTGTGTTAGCCTTGTTATGAAGGTTTGGATATAGCACAAAAACATTGAAACAATATCTTCTATTACACTTTATTGTACTACAGTTAATAGTACAATATTTAACTATTAATTTATTCAAGTTGAAGAAGTTTACTTTGTTGTCTGATCATCACTGTTATCATTTTCAGAACATTGATGTAAATCAAATGATTGATGGAAGAACGCCATTACATTATGCAGCTGATTACGGTCAAAGCGAAGTTGTCAGATATTTATTGGACAAAGGAGCAAATGCCAATGTAAGCAACGGTATCAAATGTCAAGAAATTAGTAATCAGTAATTAATTAAAATACTTTAAAGAGTCACTATATGCCAAATATTACAGTTAAATAATAGCCTATGCTATGTAATTGTTAGGTGCAAAGTAATTTTCTATCTCTGACGATAAATTATTTTTTGTTTTCAACTACGCAATTCGAGATACCGTTAAGTGTAATAGATAAGTGTATTTCTTGCAGGCTACAGATAAGCATGGAATCACGACGTTGCTGGCGGCAATCTGGGAGGGGCACACGAACTGTGTAAAACTGCTGCTGGAGAAAGGCGCTAAACCGGACGGGTTAACGCCGGACGGCACAAGCTATCTGGATGCGGCCGAGAAAGATGAGATTAAACAGCTCCTGAAACTCCACTAGCATAAAGCCAAACAAAATGCGGAATCATAATTTTGTTACTTTAGTACGTTAATGTTCCTCCTTATAGAGAGAGACTATTCTACCAGCTTTGTTTTGATTTCCCGCCTATGATGACTAGAGTATATGTCGTATTTAAGCACTCGAAATTAAATGAAGAATAGGTACACATGGATGCCGTTTTATAATAATAATACTGATAATATACTGCATGTCGAGAGATTTGTATAATGAAGAGCTCGTATTCTTCTCGCGATAATCAATTCTTTATGGTTCTAAATATACATATACATATAAGTTACAGATTTATCATAAGATATTATTCTTTCGTGGCTAAGACGAGTTACGAAAGTTAATTTAGTTTAAACTTACAACCGTATATATGTATACATATATATATACATAATGTAATTTTGATATATATTTTGATCTATTCTATAAGGCGGTACATATTGTTTGTTATTAATTTATAAATTCTGAAAGTCTTTTTTATACATTTTTATGTCATAATCGCTTGAAGCATATTATTCCATTTTTAATCTGATATTTTCGTGGCAGCGATATATGGAGTCTCTTGTACTCTTAAGCAAAGTGCTAAAACTCCTTTGAGACACCTGTGTGCTGAGTTGAATTTTTGAACGTATGTATAAATTGCGATAAAAAAGAAGCAGTACATTTGCAATGCTAACAACGTGTAATGTGTCTAATGGATGCTAAGAATGTACAATAATCAAAAGTAATAAGCAAATACATCATTGTTATGAACGCTGTTCTAATTTTCTGGTATCCAGACGTAAGCCATTCCGAATGTCATGTTTCAAAAAGAGAGGAAGAGAAATATACTTTTTCATATTATAAAATTACACTTAAATATCTACTAAAATTGGAAAAATTGTATTAACTAAAATTAAGCAATATGTCACATCTACGTAATTCATAAAAGATCAAAACCCACATTGCAGATTTTTATATATATGAAATGTTTTAAAATAAATGTATGTTTCATGTCTTTATGTACTTGTTCATTTCTGTCGCAAACTTTTTTTTTCGATAAAGATAAGCGATGACTAATATGATGTCTGTACCACGTATCATCAACCATCAACTTTGCTAGAGAAAACAAGTTCCATTTATACAAAGAACAAAGTTTATTACCATAAAATGCACAATTCACAGAAGACGACCTCTACAATTAGCTGCACCACATTTGCAAATGATCACTTTACCCGGTATACTTCCTACATCGTAACTGTAATTCCACGTAAGTTCTTGTCCAGCTTTTATATATTGTAACGCGAAGAAAGCCACCCAAGGAAAACGTACGTCGTGTGTATCGACGAACACATTTTGCACAAACACGTTTGGGTCGCAGGAGTGCTGAAAAAGATATTTAGATACATAAAAATGACTTCTATTCAAAATTCACAAGTACAAAGATAATCAAGTCACGATTAGGGATGTTGAGTGCTTTCGCGAAGTTTTCAAAAATTCTAGAAATTAATCCAAAGATTATTAAATTCTGAAGCCAAAGATTTTTTTCAAATAATAAAAAAATAGAAAATTAAATGTTTCAATCTTTTGTCACCTACATTCAAGTAACGGCCGATATTTCCAGTCGTTTTAGCATCCATAATGTAAACGGCTTCGTCTTCGCCGAAGTAATCTCTCACAGACTTGAAGGTTGATCTCTCTATTTGCTTTGGTTCTACACTAGGCTCGAATCTACTCGGCTCTCTTCTTATGTCTACATTTCTACTGTCATCGTCGTCACTGATATTGATCGTATCCAGAATTTCAGTCACAGATTTTGTCGCATTTTCCAAATTTTTCGTAACACTTCCATCTTCGCTGTTTTCTTCAGATATATCTGGTTGATCCATGTCCTCTCTTTTCCGTTTTCTTAAACGTTTCCTGGTAATAAAGCTTTCTTTGAAATTTTTCCCATTTATACAAACATCATAGTTTAGCTAATGTTATAATAATCCATTAAAAAAAAAAATAGATTCTTTTATAAGCTAGTAGCATAGAACGCAACATACCTGATAGACGAAGATTCCGCAGTTGTTTCTAACAAATCTTTACTATCAGCCACATAGTTATCAATATTGAAATCTTCATCCGAGCCAGTGGTGCTTTCCTTTGTGTTTTCCTCTTCCTCGTCGCTCACGCCGGTGGTTTTCTTCTTATTGTCTTCTTCTGCAGATGACGCCGACATTTCCGGTTCGAGAACGTCGCTTTCGTAACCCTCCTTGTAACCTTCTACCACCTCTACGTAATCTAACTCTGCCAGATACTCATCGCCGTAATTTTTACCTCCTTCATTTGCGCCCTATGTGATAAAATAAGCACGTATAAAATAAATGGATAAGACAAACGGATTTAATAACTGGCGATTGGCGTTCTAATTGCCCGCACCTGTTCGGTGAGTAATCTCCCTGCATAAATACAGATAAAAGCACCATGGGGAATATCATTGAGACACCTTATGCCCCAACCACGCGGTCCTGTTTTAAACACTTGCAACTTTAATTTGAGAGGATGTTGCACCACTCTGTTGAGACACGTTTTCACAGAGCACTTGCATCCCGAGTTACATTCGTAGATTCCCGTGGTCACCGGTTCCGGCAAGCGTTTATAAATATAACCGACAGCGGTATTCGGCATTTTTCCTCCTAGAGTTGCTCCTTGTATCGTTAGCTGCCAGCATTGGCATTTCGATTTATCCTACGGTACATTATATGATAATGCAAGATAAAGCGCAAATTCGCATACGAATATAACGGTAGTTCGACGATTTCATACCTGGCAATCGTCCTCGCAATCGCAGCTGCACAAAAACGCAGGATCCAGATTTAGATTAACACCTTCCGTTGGCTCCCGACGTGTAGTGTACCTTATGGTGTCCGGTTGAGTGTGATCCAAATCATTCACACATGGTATCGGCACATTTTCCTCGCCATAACTGAGATCCTTTAAAATACGAAATCACAGAGTTATCTCCTCACATCTTTTAATATCTACATAATTTTTATATCACAATACAATAAATATATAGATATTCTAGTATCCACAGGAAATTAGTAGTTTTTTCGCATCAACCACGCCTTGTTAAATTAAGTTTTTGCAGTTTGATTTCGACGACCTTTACCTTGATGTTGATAAAGCACTTCTCCACGACGAAGTCGGCGAAAGCACGCACCCAATAATCAAAATCGAACAGATCGACGGACAGTGTGCTATTGGTAGTGAGAAGGTAACGGTGCAGCTCTTCCATATTTCGTAATCTAACGCCGCACGGTGTCTGGTATAATATAACTTTCTTGCCCTTGGAGAATTTGCAAAGCTGACGATGCCAGCCGCACAACAGTGGAATGGAGAGCGGAGAAAGCCCTTTGAGATCCTCGTGCGAAACTTTGATGCTTTTGATACATTTTGGTCCGCATTTGTGAGAAACATATTTCTTCGGCTCATATTTCCTCTGGGTATTGTAAAACTAGAAAAGCCGATAACACGAAAATAATATCATGCTGATTATAACAGCATGTTATAATACTTAACATGCTAATATATATGTTATATGCAATAACAATTGCATAATTCACTAATAAACATCATTTACTCACAACAATGCTATGCGACGGTTTCGTTTCCACGGTGGAATTGTTGTACGTTGGAATTGTTGTAGTATCTACATTATGCCTTTTGGCGGTACTTTTTTTAGCTACTGCACGCGACTGTTGCGGTGCAATGGACGGTGTACTAGATGCCACACTCGTGGGAACTGTCGTTTTTTCCGCTTGCACACTTTGCGTGACATCTTCTTCCACATTGGATGTATATTCGACGTAAGGCAAGTTATTTTTCTGCAGGAATTACGATTCATAAGATAGAGAACACTTATAAAACTGTTTTAACATTTTCAATCGAAACTCTCTCAAAGTTCCTATATTTTCAAAGGTAAATTTTTGCCCACTTACGTTAGACGTGGCAGGAAGACGATGTCGAGTATGCGCATTGCCCGACTGTTGAAGCTGTTGCCTCGCATTAGCCTTACGCACCTCGATGTACAGAGGACCCAATCTAGTCGAGCCACGGTAGATCCATTCGGTTCTGTTATCAGCGTTGAAGTGCATTTGCACTAAACTCGCATCGACTTGTATGACTTTTGCGAGCCACCATTTTCCCTTCCATTCGGTCTTAACCATTTGACCCGGTTGCAATTTCACCATTGGCCTTTCGGGATATGATTCCAAGTACTTCTTCACGAACTCTCGCGATTCGCTGGGAACGTCTTCCCAAATACGTGGCGAGGTCTCCCAAACCAGGTAGATGTCGGTGTGGATAACATACTGAGCGTAACCATCGTCAAAAAATACCAGATATCTGAAATAATAAACACATTAATATAGGATATTAAATAATTTAACGTAAAATGATACGTAACTTGTAAAAATTCTCACATGATAAAGTTTGTATATACCTTACTCTCACCATTTTCTATAGATAAATCAGTTAGAGAAACTTCTAAACAACGCTCACCTATATTTATTTATGGATTTTGGTGTCTCAGCAATTATTCCGCTGTAGTAATTATTGGAAATGTCATCACGAAATATAGCTACAACTCGCGTTCCAACTGGGATCATAACTTTACTCAGTTCGGTTAATGCTAGCAGTTTGCCAGGGATACTCTTGATCGCTCCATTGTACTTTTTCTGGATAAGTTTCACGCGAAAGCCCCATGGACTTGTTGAAACTATACTTTGTATCTACGGAAACGTCTTTGGATTAGTATCTTCTTTGCATGATATGTAAATACATATTTTGCATGATAGGTACAATGAACATTCTACAAACCTTTCCTTTGAGCCATGGCATAACAGGACTTTTCATGATATAAACGATATCATCTACCTCCGGAGATCGTTTAACGACCGGACCAGGTGGCGGTAACTTAGGAGCTATTATCTGCTTACTACTCGATGGTTCAATCGCTAAAACCTCCAGTTGATTATCTTGCAACGACGAGGAAGGCGGAACACGTACTTGCGTTACCTTCTTCGTTGCTACAAAGGGATGGGCGACCTCCGTAATTTCGTCGTTTATTTGCAATTCCTCGAGCATCTTAATTTGCGGTCTAAAGTCTTCGTACAAGTTGTTTCGCAATTTGTCCATTGTACACATTACTTCCCGTATTTCGGTGTTAAGAGAATCATTTGCCGCTGTCAATGCATAATATGATATAAAGCATGTCTTATATCTAAATAAAAGAGATAAAGATTTGTACTTTTTACATGCATCTTATTCTCGTACTTCGTATTGGAGACTCGTCTTACCACATATGTCCTGCCACCTCTTCTTCAGGGATTCGCAAGCAACCTTAGTATGCTGCTCCACATTGTATTTTTTATAGATATATGACAATGTATCATCTAATTTATCCTTGATGTCTAAAAGTACATCGTCCGGTATATATTCTGCAAAAACGACGAAAACAATCATTATTTTAACAATCGCGATTTGATAGTTGCACAGTTAAATTCTTTCTTGATGCCATTTGTATTAAAAGTAACATTAAAAGCTCAATATACCATTGCTATCTGGTTCATTTTTCTTCTCATCGTCAGAATCATCGCTATCAGAAATTTCCACTTCCATCGTATGATCCGGAAAATCACAGTCTAACAGTGATTTATTTTCTACAAAGGCTTTTACCAAATGCTACAAGCAAGATAATAATATTAATATTCAATGCGTCTTACATTTATTCTCATAATGGGTCTGTTTTTTATTGTCGAGTTAGCTGTGCTAGTTCAGAGTAGTTTATCCTTTTTACTCCACATTGGAAGGAAAAAGATAAACTCTGAACTAGTGCGGCCAACAGAAAGCAGACCCAATATATTGAAACAAAAATTACCCTCTGATGCTGCAGCGCAACGTCAAAACACTCTTTACATATTATACGGTTCTTCTTCTTCTCGAGTGAAACTCCATAAAATGCGCACGCGAAGGAAGGTGCTGCCTTCATGTTCACTCCAGAGCGACATTTAAAATTGACACAGTTACTATTGCATCCTTTAGATTTAGTTTTCTTCGTACTTTGCAAATCTTCATCTTCATCCGACATCAATTCAATGATCTCCATACTCTGTGCTTGCGCCATTTGCCTGATAATTATTTAGCAGAATAATTCCTAGAAACAAAATATTCATCTTAATAATAATAAAAGATATCAGTTACATATAAGGCATATTTTCTTTGACGTTATACGAGACAGGCGCTGTAAACGTAATATTATTTTTTTGACTATTCTACATCTGTCTATTTGCACACAAGAAAAGATTTTAAAATAATTTTGAAATATAATCAACTTTATTGGTATAATTTGTGTGTAAAGTTCAAACTTAATTAGAATATTCTAAAACTTTCATATTACTATGATTTAAGTTTGTGGATTAGCTGGGGTTCAACAAACCTTATCTTAATAATTATGCTTTATATTTTTACTTTAGCTGAGCGATGCTGTTAAACATGACCATTGTATACAATGTATGTTGTAATCACATTATAAGATACAAAAAGAATGCTCAGGGTACATGTTTATACACATATACAATATAATTGTGTGTGTAGTATAAAAATACATTTCTTCACAAATTCTAATCTTTATTGTTCTGTTTTCATTCTAATGTATAAAAGGTAGGTGCTATATAACCTAAAAAAAGGTTACAGACGCGTTTAACCGAGGGAAAAAATTTTTCCCAATTTTGTTTTTACAAATTATCTATGTACAGTTTAATCGCATATTCGCGATTTATAAAAAGAGGATAAAATAACGAAAAAAAAGAAATAAAATGCGTTACGCAAATATGAAAAACGAGCGGTTAATAACAAATAACTTTTAAAACGTACCGCAAATTGTGTACATACACTGCTGACAGCTAAACGCAACTGAGATTAGGTTAGTGGTTAATTAATTTTATTATAGGTTATGTTAGGTTAGAGGCTTTAAGGCTTGTATCCATAGTAAATCCGTCTCATATGGATGCTATTTTATTTTTTTAATGTAAAAAATTTTAATTTTTGTACAAAATATGTATTTGCCTATGTTACATTTTGCTTTTTAATAGAAAATTAATCGCATTTTTAAACTTTACTTTCAATTCTTGAAGACTTTTTAGCTCCATCATGTTCGGTCTAGCACCAAATTGACCAATTGGTTATAAAATCAAGGATTTTGTCCAGATTTGAGTTTTTTTGGAATGCAAATCGATTTTGAATTGTTCCATTAATATCGTTGCAATTAACTTCTGATTTATGTTATTTCTATTCGCTTATATCCATTTCTACTAATGTAATCTCAGTTTAACCTACATTTTTCATCTTTTTCTAATTCCAAGAATTTAGAACGAGATCCAAGAATTAGAAAAAGATGAAAAAGTTTGTCATATATTTTTATCAGAAATTTTCTAAGAATTTCATATGTTTTAGATTTCTTGAAAATCTTGAAAAAATATGTAAAATTAATTTCTCAGATACTTTCAGAAATAATTGCATGGTTTCTGATAAATTGCGCAAATTTTTTCATATTTATTCAGATTTCCACAAATAAGATATGTTGGCAGGAAAAGTCTAAAATATTTTATTATCATTTTGTCTGATGAGTTTTTGTCTGAAAAACATTCTAATTTATATAATAAAAAAATCTGAAAAATTCTAAGGAAGTCTAAAAACTTTTATAAAACTTCTGATTATATAATATGAAAAATGAGACATTTTTTCCATCGGGGACTTTAATAATCCTTTTACAACAATCTCGGTTACGTCGCACGATTCTCGAAGCGCTTGCTGTTTGTTGTGGTTTGATTATTGCTTGCCAACGTGCCTGAAATAATCGATACAGCCGCGCGCGTGCCACAGAAGCAACAGAAAATGGTAAACGATACCTCTTTCATTTCTTTTAATTCCATTGAATGTCATAAATATTATAAGAAAACGACAATTGAACAATGTTTTTTTTTTTAAATCGTTTTGTGATAGATTTTGTCGAGGTCCAAGCCGGCCTCGTCGGAAGGCGTTCGAACGTCAGCGTCGCGCAAGCAGATACCAAAGTTGGAGGAGTTCCTGGAGAAACGGGACTACACCGGAGCCCTGACACTATTGGAATTCAACAGCAGCACCAGTAGCAGCCTGGAAACGGACCTGTGGATGGGATACTGCGCTTTCCACCTGGGTGATTACAAGCGTGCTGCGACAGTCTACGAAAACCTAAGGAAGAAGGATTATGTACCGCCGGACGTCCCGACGAATCTGGCCTGTTGCTACTTTTACCTGGGCATGTACCCCGAGTCGCAGAAAATCCTGGAGGACGCGGCGGACAGCAAGCTGCGAACCAGGCTGCTGTTTCACCTGGCCCACAAGATGGGCAATGAGTCGAAGCTGACGGAGTATCATCAGATGCTGCAGGATGTTATCGAGGATCAGCTCAGTTTAGCGTCCATTCATTACTTACAAGCTCACTATCAAGAGGCTATCGATGTCTATAAGAGAATTTTACTGGACAACAGGTTTGGAATATCTCCTTTGTATCATTAACAAAAGATTTAGAAGAATATTTGAAGGATAAAGTTGTCTCTGTATCATGATTTTTTACTATCACGTCCTTACCTCACACCTTTTCACAATTATTTGCGCAAGTTCAAAGAAAAGCACCAAGAGATGCCACTCCAAAACGGACTCTGAGTTGTATTTCCTTATCCAGCTGCAGGAAAGTTGCAGGTACCTGTCCTTTTATTTCCTTCCTCGAAGTCATTCCTATCATCTTCAATTTATCTTCACACAAAAATCAAGATACTGGTTTAATACGAGGAATAGTTTGAAATTAAGTGGATTTAAAAAATTTTTCCAGAGATTATCTAGCTTTAAATGTATACGTAGCTTTGTGCTATTACAAGCTAGATTACTATGACGTTGCTCAAGAAGTGCTTCAAGTTTACCTGCAGAAATACCCGGATAGCGCGATCGCGATTAACTTGAAAGCGTGCAATCATTTCCGTTTGTACGACGGAAACGCTGCGCAGGTCGAGATGAAGCAGCTCATCGAGAAGATATCGAGTTCCTTCAGCTCCGGCCACGATCTTATACGGCATAACACAGTTGTACGTGTGAACTTCTTCCGATATGTTTTACTTCTCATATGTTTCTTATTCGCTCTTCACACAGGTCTTTAGAGGTGGCGAGAACGCTTTGCAAATTTTACCCAACTTGGTGGACGTCATACCGGAAGCCAGGCTTAACTTAGTAATATACTATTTGAAACAAGACGACGTCAAGGCAGCCTATGACCTGATCAAAGATCTGGAACCAGCAGTTCCGCAAGAGTATATTTTAAAGGGCATAGTTAACGCCGTTATAGGCCAGGAGACCAATTCTGTACGTTTCGTTAAGCCAATGCTAAATCATCTTTGCGTAATTGCGTTGTGAAAGCTTACCACGAAAATTTCTTTAGCGCGACAGTATAAAAACTGCACAGCAATACTTTCAACTGGTGGGCTCCTCAGCGTCGGAATGCGATACCATACCCGGTAGACAGTGCATGGCATCCTTCTTCTTCCTTTACCGACAATTCGATCGAGTCAGACTATACCTGAATTCGATAAAGACATATTTCTCCAATCAGGATAACTTTAACTTTAACTACGCTCAAGCGCAAGCCGGAGCGGGCTACTTCAAGGAAGCGGAGGAAGCTTTTCTGATGATACGTAACGAAAAATACAAAAACGATTACATTTACATCAGTCTCCTTTCATACTGCTGTAAGTAGTTGCATATTTTGTTGTAACCTTGTGCCAAATACATTATTTAGTAATTATTTAACAATTGCTTTTTCTATTCTCAGATATAATGAATAAAAAAGCTGAATTGGCCTGGGAACTGTATTTGAAGATGGACACATCGGCAGAATCCTTCAATCTGCTTCAGCTGATTGCCAATACCTGTTACAAAGTAGGCGAATTCTGGTATGCCGCCAAAGCCTTCGATATGCTGGAACGTATGGATCCAAGCCCTGAACATTGGGAAGGAAAGCGCGGCGCGTGCTGTGGTACTTTTCAGTACATCGTCGCGGAAAAGCTACCAAAGTATGTTTTGCATATCGCACATTTGTGAGATATCACCGTATAATCGAGAATTAATTTGTAAATTATCTTTTTCATCGCGTACAGAGAACTGCTGTCGGAAGTGATACAAATTCTGAAAAATACATCCAATTCTCAAGTGGAGCAGATAATACGTGTTATGCGCAAGTGGGGAAAGGATAACAGAGTAAACTGCTAATATTATCGAAGTTCGTGGACATCGTTATCAATTCCGTCCAGAAAAATACCTTTTATAAAATAGTAGCGTGTTATAACGAGAAATTATGTTCCATCTCCACAGTAATGTACAATGAATTCTTGTACATCTTGTTTAATAAAACTTGTTTGATAAAACAATTTGTAATATATGTATTAAAAATAACACCTCATTATCGATTTAATATAAAATAGATATATTTAAACTGTAGTACACTCATGTTTTTAATATAATATCAATAATATAATAGTAATAATAATTAATTTTAACAAACACAATCGGTGAATTATAAAAAACACCATAGTCAATGGCAATATTTCTCATACGCTTCCATCTTCAAACGACCCTTAAAACGCGAATTATTTCTGAAAAACTGCGAGTATCTTAACGCGCATCGATAACTTGCGTCTATACACAGGTCACAGTTTATCACAAATATTCCTGATGGAATGGCTGCTATAGATTTAGCATTAAAAAAAGGAGATTGCAAAAGAAGGAAGAAAGGGGGATACTAGTGTTTAGCATCCTGGAAAATTGAGCAGACAGGAGTAAATACTCTAAACATTTAAACATTCAATGTAACAATGTCATGACAGGCAATGAAAAAAAGCACAAATTCTTTTATCAATCCCTCGAATCGGACTGGGTAGACAAATCTATCAAGTCGTTCGATTATGCATGGGTACGTGTTAAGCTGAAAAGAAATCTGAACAATTGTTGAAAGACTGTGAATAAAGTGATTATAAACAACATATGACTTTTCAAGTCGAATAATTTGTGTCCGTAAATGTAGAATACAGTGTTTTGTACACCGAAGAATCTGTTTCTACGTCGTCTCTCCAATCCGACTCCGTCGATTTCAAACAACTCTTTCAGAAAAGGTGAGATAAAGGAAAACGTTTCTTTTCGATAGCGCTCTACATCGCGTTTACTCGACGCATTCGCGAACGTGGAGAAAGAGTGCCCGATAAGAGTCATCACTACACCGTCATTATTATCATTATAAAAATAGCATCAAGGAATTTCAGTGTTTTTATTTTTCTTTTTCGGCAGAATTTCAGGCGCGATACACTACAGATTTTTCTCTCTGGGATATCTCGTGCTCTGATTGACAGCACTCGTTCTCCGAAACGCGTTTTAATGCTCGTCTTCTTAATGCTCGAGACTATCGTGCATAAGATCTTCAGCGAAATCCATACATTATTATTCGATTATTACATTCCATTAATTTAAACAACATCATTGTTCCTCCGAATCGCGTGACGCATACGTACATCGTGTCGATAGACTAAGACGTAGATTCAATAAGATTACGCTACTGGTATAGATACGGTAATGATACAGCGGGGGGACTTTTGCAAAATTTTACTTCGCTATAAATTGCGACAAATTCTCTCTCTCTCACTCATCACATGTACACACGCACACAGGTATTCGCACTTCTCGCACGCGCGTTCTCATTAATATCCTAGAGATTTCGTGCTCCCATTCACACCGCATCTCAATACGATACACGAAGGAAAGGAGTGACTGACTTTTTGGCAATTCCGATTGCCAGCACCCGATCAGGCTCGGCGCTTCCCAGCACGGTCGGCGTATCTTATCGTGTAACAAGAGGCGTTAAAAGGAAACTCACTCGGTGTGCGTGGAAACTTCAACGAAACTCGAGAGGACTTTATCACAAAGACGCGTTTTCCATCAGGGAGATTACAGAACGTGAGTTTTGCCTTTAATACCTCTCACAAATCTCTGCTCTCAAATCTCAAATCGCTGAGAATGCTGTACCGAGAATTAAAACTGACCTCGGCGAACTTTCGACGCTACACGCACTCGAGAAAGAACTTTACGTCACACAAACGTCGCGTTTCATTCATTCGCACAATAAGTATAAGGATCAGGATGTAAACGAGAATTCAGCCAAGTTGAATATCAATATCACCTTTCGCTCTGTACACGTGCGAGAGCAATTGCCAGAGCGTCTCGGTGTCGGTCCGTTCCTACTCATTACTCCGCAACATCCTTCATAATATCCCTTGTCTTCCAGTTACAGTAACAATTTCCCACATAGCAAATAAATCTCCGTAGGATTATCTGATTTGATCCCATTTCGAGCCAAACTAAAAAAATCATCCGTAGGATTATTTAAGAATATCCCATATAACATTAGATATTTAGAAACATTCAGTCGATATTGTTGGGATCGAATTTCGTAATTACATCCTAAGGGTATTCATTGTTGAATATCTTATAAACGGACAATAGGCATCCTCGGTACGTCATGAGGTACAAAATCTCTCGAAATTGCTATGTGGGTTTGTGCAACGCTTATTATAATTCTTTTTTTTGGCAGTAATGTCGAATGCAAATTGACATTAAATGACAAGTCCTTTAAATAAGCAGATTGATTTCTCGGAATTCTTCTTTTTTTTTTCCTCGGAAATGATACAAATGATTTATATGTTAAAATTTCTTTCCATAATTTTCTTGATCCTAAAAGTTTCCAGATTCAGCGGACGTGACGGATCTACGTGATACATGTCATTAAGAATTAGCGATGTTAGAGATGTAATATCAATTAGATGAGCAAAAACTATGATTCGACTAATCCTTGGCTGGTTCACCTACAACGATGATGCACCATGTAGATCCTTAGATTCGTTATATAAAAGTTAAATCAACGTGCATAAAACATCTGCATTTGCGTGCCCGACGAATTACTGTACTCGAATGAGAGAGGGACAACGGATGCTGCAATAATACATAGATCGAAGAATCCGTACAGCGCGTAGATCCGATTAAGCGAATCATACAGGCGCGATCTACACGACGTAAGAATCGCCTCGGTTTATATCGATAGAAAGTTACACAGTAAGATAGAGTAATAAGAAAACGGCTACTTAAAAATCCATGTACACAGAGTATTTATAATAGAGCGGTCGCACGCGCCGCTCGAAAATTCTCTTTCTTTCTCTTTCTCTCTCTCTCTCTCTCTCCTTCCGCCACGAGACAGAAAATCGGCACCCGGCGGAATACAAGAATTTAATATCATAATATATTTCCCTCCTCAACCATAAAGACGAGCGAGATCCGAAGTGATGAACCACGCGACACTCGTGGCACAACAACGATGCGTGCCTTCGAGTGCAAGTCGCACGTGAGTGTCGTTTGGCATTTTCATATGGCGTTGCTTGGTGGCCCAAAGTGCTGGATCGGCAGTCCGGTATCGAGGTAGAGGAGGCCTCCTCACACGGAAAACGATTGGCGCTGGATTGGCAGCATTAATAATTTGTGCTAAATAACTCGATCGCGGTAGAAATACGTAGGTTCTTCATCGCGCACAGTCTTTACGTATCGTTTAAATGAAAGGGAATTCTTTTCATCATCTTCTGATTCTCTTCTCTTTTGACTCCATCTCGTGCTCGATCGACCTTTTGTTCTATATGGTTCTATACGGTTACTCTGACTTACGTAAAACGTATGTGTATCTTGATACTCCGGGCATTATCTTTACGTTGAAAGGGAGAAACGGCGAGACCTCGCATTCCCCAGAGTCTGCATTTTAATCGAGAATGGTGCTCCTTCCGCGGTACGGAAGCGCATGAGTATTAATTCTTAAGCGACGCTTAAACGGAAAGAGGAATTTGCGTCGCATTTACGTCGGTTACCCGTTACTTGCGCCCCACAGAAGGAGGAAACGTCGCGGAAAGGATCATTGGCCTATTTCAGTCTGTATTAAACTTGGTCTCGGTGTTAGCACAATCCGTGGCACGCTCGGGAATAAAAACGAAGTATTATACGTAGTCCCTCTTACATCCGGATTTCTCTCTCTTCTTGAGCGTTCGCTTGTAACTGCGCGTGAGGCTGTGCGTCGCCACACTGTTCAGCGCTGCTTTTGTGCATGCCACGGCACTTGTTTCCTAATTTCTATCCCTGAAACAGACGGAGATCGTTCCTTTCTCTTGCAATTCGTGACAATGAAGAGCGAGACGGCCACTTGTCCGAAAGTGTCCAAATTTTGGCTTTCGAGCAAGTATTGCCGACATGCAGAGGAAATACTTACCCCGGCCCAGGATAGTAATAGGGCGGCGGTCGTTCGTATTCAGTGCTTAAAGGAGGCGGAGCCCCGGCAGCTGGTTGATACCTTGGCGGACCACCGTTGGGGAAGTCCCAATTTCTGTAAGAACAGCACACAGCGATATCGGTGATTAACACCCGGTGGCATAACGCTCAAGTTCAGTCGTGTAAGTTTATGTAGCATTTTGCATTTCCTAGCGTTTTACTGATCCCGTTTAGTCCTTTCCGCCACCCACCAGCGTCGGCACAAAGGCGCCTATTCTGGTTTGGACAGGGAAAGGACTTAACGCTGATCGCGTCCTTGCCACAGTAAAATGCCTTAGCGAACTAATATACGATACAGCAGCCGCTTAAGCGAAATGAAAGTAATATATCGTAATCCGACTGAAATGTCCCGATTACAGTTGCAAAGTATATTCCCGTCGAGACAGACATGCTTCCCCGCGGCAAGTTGCAAGGTACCTTCAAGCGAAATCAACATCACGGAAGAGACGTTACTTGAGGCGGGAGTTCATCTAATGACGGTTCTTATATTGAAAATACTAAATTCCAGTCAAAAGAACGCCTCCACGAGAGTGGGGAGGAAACTGAACGATCATTCGGATCCTGTCGCAGACCGTTTTCTTGCGAAAAGCCTGGCTCTCTTGCAAAAGCTATTCTCGTGACATGACCAGTTGAAAAAAAGAGAAATCAGGAAAAGAAAGAGAAAAAGAAATAGATCGAACGAGCACGAACGCAGAAGAAGAAACATTTGTGTAAAACAATAGTCTTTGCGACTTACGTGCAGAGGCGTATCGAGAGACGCGAGAGGCCGAGCCCCCCGCAGGGTTCCCACTCACCTGGAAAGAACCGGGAGAAAAATCGTGACCATCGGGGTTGCATGAGATGCGTCAACATGGTGCTAATACAAGTCAAAGATCGCGTGAAGCCGCGCGGAAGGGATCGGAACGGCCGACGTCGCCGTTCCGCGATCTCAGAGGGGTCCGGAGAGTCTTGCACTACCCCGCTCGTGAGATTCGCTCTTCTGAAACCCGCGGCGGAACGACGTCGGCCGTCCCCGAGGATTTAGGCCTACGGAAATAACATGAGATCACTCGGCGAGTGGGAACCCTGCTCGGGCGAGAGAAAGAGAGAGAGAGAAAGAGAGAGAATCACGAAAGGAGATCATACTGACCGCCAGATACAAGTGTCGGTTATATACTCAAACAAGGTGAAAGCGTTTACGTATCACAGGAAGCTGGCTTTACGCTTGTCGGCGCCGTTAGGGACTTACTGCGACTCTAGTGATAGGCTAAAGACTTTACTGTGAGGTTCTGTTTTTGTAGGGGCGGTATGTTCGTGGTTTCGCCACGATAGGGTGAAACTGTAAAGAGATAAGACGTGACCGATGAAACGGCGAGAGACAATGAGAGAAAGAGAGGAGGGAAGAGAGGAAGAAAGAGATAGGAACGAAAGAACGTAACGTCGACACGATGTCACGTTAAAACGCGATACAACGCGTTGATAACGTATCATTCAACTCAGCGCTACGTCCCTTATCGAGATGCGTGCGATGTGATGCGGTGACTGCGAGGAGGGAAAACTCATCTCCTGGGATAGTGGTCGGTAATGATCGTTGCCCCGTGGACGAGACGGCTCCACTTACTTGGGCGCCAGGTCGGAGTATCTCGATTCGTGGTGCGACGTGCTCTGGTGGGCGTCGGGGATCCTCTCGCGCTCGCCGTACCCTACCGCCGGCCCGTCGTAGCTCTCGACGTACGCCGCGGGGTGATGCCTGCCGTGGGAGACGTGCTTCTTGTCGTGGACGCTGCAATCAAGACGTTTCCTTGAGACCAGCCCTAATATCAAAATAAGCTCGTCATGCGAGTTAGAGACGACGAGGTGCGTGTCGTACGCTAATAAGCCGCGCGGTGTATCTGTTAGGAACCTCCGGTTCAGCGTTTCCCAAACCTTCTTTGATTCTTTAGTCGGAAAAACCCTTCTCTCCTGAAATTCGACTCGAAGATTTGCGCGATCTGTGTTCGCGTTCCTTCATTTACGCGAGCAACGCCCTTTGGGAAACGCTTCTCCGGGTAGCGTATTAACAGCGGAACTGCGCGCGAGCTCGCAGAATGATAAATTGCTCCTCGACGCTCTCAGCAGATTGCAGTGTCATCGTAGGTTGTCGTTTTGGATGACGTGGATCGGCACGATGGAATTAAGTTGACGCGGGGTTGAATGAGACGGGACGAGACATATATTGGATCGGATTTTAGATCGGGGACCTATATATGCGCTGACTCACTTCGATTCGCTTCGATTTACTCTGTTAATTGAAGATTTGATGGGAAGACTCATACTCTCCATATGTATCTAATCACTATGCGAGCTCGGTATACAGTTTCTACGGTCGAAGAAACACTTCCCAGACGATTGTAGCCGGTGCTGTACGCTTAATCTAAAAGCCGCAATCTATATATCCGCACACGTATGTTCCTCCTAGCGAAGCGCCTAAGCAGAAAATATAAATGCTACGTTAGCGATAGAAGTGTGGTGGAATAAGCAGAAAATAAATCTCAGAATGTTTAACGAAATTCGACACGCAACGTATCGTACTTACACATCGGGCAGAGAAAGAGTTAGGATTTTCGTAAGGGAATGCGTGTTACATGCAGTCGTGTAAAAATTAAGATATTGGCAAAAGACATATTCGACATACACTGGAGTAACATAGATTCCTCATTGTTCACCATGTATGTTCTTCTTTCTTCAAATAAGAAGCGCGACGTATATACACGGATGACATTGCAAAAACTTCACGTCATACTTTTACTTTCTTTACTCAACTGTGTAAATGTTTATATACCTTGTCTATTCAAACAGTTACTCGATTATAACACATTTATGCCTTCGTATTTCTCTATTAGGAAAAGATATATAATCACGCTGTCGTGTTGGTGTTTTGAGATGAAAAGGAACAATGTTAAAAATAGGCCATTCTTGAAAACAGGCATCTCATTTTAATTCAAATAAAAATTTAATTGTATTATTTATAACAAAGAAAATACAACAACAAAGTATCCATTTATGTATGTCACTCAAGTATTTGTGTAAAAACAATTAACAAATATCAAAAGTACTATCTGAGTGCTATTGTGGTGGTTCATTTTCTTTGTTCTCCGACGATTAAGAGGAAAAGAAGAGATGAGAGAAGAGAAGAAATATATTTCAAATATTCTTAATTATCAGAAAATGAACCACTGTACGGCTAGTGGAGTGAAAAACGGGATACAGGAAACATTGTGTCGCTTCGAACAACTTATATCGCATAGAGAGTTCCGATGACAAGTTTTATATACATGCATATATCTCGGGATATGTGGGACATGCGAGCGCACTTTGGCTTTGTCGTGGTATACTTACTGAGCGAGGGGTATGTTATCCCTGTCTGCGTACGCGTCATACAAATATTCACTGTAACGGAGCGTGTTAGCGGTTAGATTCCAACAACCATTCCACACATTAGACAGCAACTTTAAACATAATCTAAGCTACCGCGATGGACCGCGACCGACCGATCTAAATAAAAACGAATTTTCCACAACCTCTCGCTGTGACCCGCAGCTAGAGAATTGTAATTGGGGCATTTTTTTAAACATCGAAATAGCGCAAGTAACTTAATTGAAACAGTATTGATTACTTTTCATAGTACAAAATCATCCTCATTGACTGCAAATAAGTATTGTTAATTAATCCATTGTGTAAGAAAATTCAAACTAAACACAGGGCATATCTTAGGCAATTATCTCTGCTTTGAGACAGACAATAAGTTTCTGAGATCGAGGGAACAATTTCGAACCTGGAAATCCTTTCAGAATTTCCGAGCTCGAAGAAACTTTTTGTAAATGAAAGAGAACGAGGACATGCCGATATCAAGAATGTTACAAAGCGCGAATAAGTACATGCCATGGATATATGGAAGCTCGAGAGTAACTACGAGACGGAAATAAAAGAATTAACAGTTTCTACATAAGTGGTGCTCAGGGATTCGTTGTACGTTGAGGCTCGCAGAGAAAAGAAAGGAAAAAAAGCCTTATCGCCTCCGAAGTTTAACGTATAATGCGTCTCATCATCTCTTATATTTTATTTCTTTCGGGTTCGTAATCGACACCTGGGACGTTAATCAACGGTACGGTAAAATACTCGTGTTTAAATGCACGATCTCGATTGACAATGGATCTACTAAAGACACATTAGTATCTGAAATATCGTCATGCACCATAGATTGGATGAGGAGTCAAAAACAATTAGAGAGACGTCTCTTAGGTCGCAGTCGTAAATTGTTATATCAGCTACAGGAAAAAAGTGAAAACTTACGCTTCGACAAGAGGCCCCGGATATGGATCCGACTTTTGATACAGAGCGCTCAGCTTCACACAGAGCACTATCGTTGGTATGAATAGGACCAAGCACCAACCGACGCTCGCCCAGAAGCCGTTCTATATATAAATGCAAATAGAATCATGAATATTAATTCTGAGCGACATCTGCTTAATTTTGCAACGCGTTGCTTCCACAATACTTTAGTTATCGCCCGGCGCGACAAATTTACGTGTCAACTATGAGACTTCTAAAGGTTGAAAAATTTAATGGAATTTATAGAAAGACCATAATAAACACGTTAGTGCACAGTCTGATAGATACGCGTGGATTTACGAATGCGTACAGCATAAGTGAATACAATACTCACGAATGGATCCAAGATCCTGTTGCATCCTGCCACGAGCGTTGCATTATAAGCATTCGACACGGGAGCACATCTTCCAATCTTGAACATTGCAGATTCAATGACGTGCTCGAGGAAATTGTCCACTTGATGCAGGAATGCATTGCCAAATTTAGTAGCGAGCTATCAACGATAACATTATATTTTAAGTTAACATAAATAACATTAATGTAACACGTATTAAATATCGCAAAAATATCTTTAAAAGAAATTAGACGTACGTATTGAACGTATTCCGGCCCGTCCTTATTTAGGAACTGCTGCGCCTTGGTAACTTCATCCACTAAATCGTGAATGGCGTCCGCCATCGAGCTATGATTGAACTTAATGTTCTCCTGAAGCGCCAGCGCGTTTGCGCTCAATTGCTCGCTGAGCATGGCCATGGGCATGACCAAGTCTCTGTGATAATGTTCCAAGTCATGCGCATTCTTCTCTAAACTGAGCCTGATTTCCTCTTGTCCCTCCGGCAATTTAGCGGAAACCTCCCGCAACTGTTTGGCAAGATGTTCCAAGTTAATATTCGTGATGTTCTCGGCGAGCAGCTCGGCGTACTGATAGAACTTGATGTCGCTGAGACCGCTCTGCGCTAGATCATTCAACTTGGATCTCGCGCTGTCCTTCAGGATCACCACACCGGGAGAGAGGCTGATCTTGCGGCGCAGCTGTTGGATGGTGTCATTGATGTCGTAACGCCCACTGTAATCGCGCAGCGTCTCAACGTCAAACACATTTTTCAGATTCAACACGTTGTAAAGCGTCTCATTGTGGTGGCATTTGCTGTAACAGAAAGAAATCGAAAGTCACACATCGATAAAACTTGTTTTTTTTTCTTTCTTATTCAATGCATGCAAGACAGTTCTATTCTCTTAAAATTATTTTACGTGGCACTTATTACGTAACTGATAATAGAGCCTGATTTTTCACACGTATGTACTTACGTTACAATGTAGCTCATGTTAATGTGCGCATTAGGATTTTTCGGATAGAGCAATCTCTTGATCTGCACGAGGTCGTCGACCAGCTCGAACATCCTGTTGTCCTTCGGATTCTTTAAAGGCTCGCAGATACCACGTTGAGCCATAACGCCGGTTATCATATGAACAACGGTTATAACCATCAGAACGCTCGTTAAAAGAAAGATAATCCACACAGCCCTGCGATTTAAAATATTTTGTAACATTGTGGTTACAAAAAAAATAGAGAACAGCAATAGCAATCGAATTTACTCCGATAACTTGTGCAACCTACATCATAAGAAACCTTGCACCTGATCCCTTATTACAGCAATCATCTCCGTATCCGTCCGGACGCTTTCCGCAAATACCGCAGAGAAGACCACACGTCAAACACATTAATACAGTCAGAAGAATACCGGATATACCAAGACCAAGATAGTATCTAAAACGAACCAAGTGTATTTGAGAATCATTATAAATTTTATACGTCTGCTATAAATTCTATGCCACACAATGCACATCTATCTCAAGTAAATTCGAACCTGTAGGGCGAATACTGATTTATATTGTTCTGGGCAACTTCTAAATGCCGCATATAAACTTTATCTATGTCGACATTTATCCTGTCGATGAGGGCAGTCATATTATTGGCGATGTTCGCCAGGAAGTTACAGGCTCGCCGGATACTCGCGCTGACCACCGGGATCGTCTGATTAACGGCGTGCTGTATATCCTTCTGAATCTTCAGAAACGAATCCCTGCCCTGGCTCACTTCCGACACTATATTACTCTCCATGAGCACGGTGATGTTATGTAACGCGAATGTAACGTCCGGCAGCTGAAAAGTACCACGGCATGCTTTCAATTGGTATTAATAAAATGTGCGGTAATAAGATTCACCACACATAGAACAGATTAAAAGTCTTCTTGTTGGATCTGAATATTTCGTGCTGAATGCGATCTACAAAGCTACGAGACAAGCCGGAAGACATAAAATTCTCGGAATTTCACAGAATCTAATTCTGCGGGACACGCGAATGCACGGGGGATATAAATGAAAGGGATACGTATATGTATACGTTGCATGTATACTTTAACGTTTTGAAATATAAATAATGTAAAAAAAAGAATATGACCGCAATCCGAGGATATACCTTAGTGTAAAGAAGTAAAAGATAAAAAGACTACATGAACATATTTTCATACTGCTAGACTCTTGTACTTTACAATCGTCCTTCTTTCATGTATACACGATGTCCCACTTCTCGCGCATTATCTTTTTTGACGTCACATTACTCGTGTAATTTTTTCATAAAAAAATTACATTATGGAAGATCCTCATTTATCACAGCTTTTCAATATTTAGCATTAAATATCTTTACGGTTAGACTCTTGGTTGGAATTATATCATGGTGAATCCATATGAGAGCAACTGAGGAACGTAGTTTTGTAATTTATTCGGCTCCCGGAAATCTAGGACGCAAAAAGATTTTCTTTTTTAATCGCTCGTAACTCAAAAGTGACCGATGACTCAATATTTTCGCTAAGGAAAAATTATCATATTGACCAAGGAAATTATGTCGTTAGAAAATAATGTGCGCAAAAAGTAGGACACTGCATATAAAATACATTCTGTCTAATCATTGTTTTACGTAACAACATAAAATTATTTAACAGTTTTCACGCTTATACTCGACACAGAAGTGCAAATAATAAATAATGTGCTCTCAGAAAGAAATTTAACGTACTTATTAAGAAATCTAACGTACACATTCAGCAAATATCTCTACTCGTGCAAATTACTTTGCAAAATTAATCGAATAACGCAAATAAATATATTCATATATAAAACGATATAGATATGAGTAAGGAAACTGCATGCTACTGCTTACAACTTACTAGAAGCTATTTGTGGCAAGCATGGAATCAAATAAATTTATGCAGTATTTCTCCCTCGTACACTAATGATCACGCGATATATCAATAACTACTATTCCGTAACTAATACTCGATATTAATGACGATATTTTGCAATAAATTACAGTAAGCAATAATTGCACTGGTCTACAAAATAGATCTATATGTTAAAATGTATCCGAATTTACGAATTATACTCGCACCGATGTGCCATGCATTATATTTTAACTCTTTAGTAATTTAATTAGTCCAAATATTTAATACTATCAATATAAAAGTGTTGTGGCAAAGAATTCTTATTCGATCTGATCACTTCACAGTAAGATTCGTGACATTAGTGACTTTATTTTTTAAGAAGCCTTATTATGAGCAAACGAAAGCCAAGGCAAGCCTTGTACAAATCTACCGTTTCAATACATTTAAAAATCACTGCTTTCAATGCTCTTAGACCTCGAGATAACATTTGTTTGAGGATAGCGAACGCAATGCCGAGACTACTGAAAAAAAATATTTCGTTTCTTTGTCAAATAAATTGTTTTATATATCGAGGTCCGAAGGCATTTTTATTACATTTTATTGCATTGCAAAAAGGTTTCTTTCATTGTAAAATCATACCTTTGGGAAGTAACGGTCCATGTACTGCGTGTAAACAAGGAAAATGCTCGTAATTAACCATAGGTAATTAGCTAAAGTAGTATCTACGATAAGAAACAACTTGTCTGCTTACCTTATCGAAGTCCACCTGTACCGACATCTGATTCACTTTGTAGTCGTGCAGAACCCGTTGGCACTTGTCAGTCGTACACGCAGCCAGCGTGTGAAGAAGGTTTTTCTTGACGCCACGAACGACTGAAGGAGCAAATTTTGTTTTTAAGACTATTCGTTGATAAAATGGTTTGTTACAAAAAGCTCATTTATTTACTTAACACAGTATATATGTGTATATTTAAAAAAAATATAAAAAAGCTACGTTAATATATTTGATATTTTTTTGAGCATTTATTCAATTATTGAGCGGTTAATTACGTTGTCATACAGTAGCATATGTAACAATTTAATGAAAAAATTTACACACTGCTCTAAAATGTAAATTTGCTTCAGTAAAATTTTAATTAAATCGAGCAGCAATCACTATGTTTATATTACATTAATATATGAATACGTTTGTTTTATTGGAAAATTATATTTATCTGTACATTAAAAATTTTATATAAAATAATTAATTCATATCTATATAATTTTTATTAACGTATAAAATTTGAGCAAACTTTTAGTTTAAATTCGTAATTTTTAAGAACTTGTGTTTTTTGCTTTTTTAAAAATATTCAATGATCATGATGATATTCATAGAGATCGATAGAATAATCAAATAAAAAATATACATTTTATATAAGATATCTTAAATGTTCTAAATTTTATATAAATTTGCTTCAAACGTGGAAAATGTAACTTAATTTTTCACAGTTTACTCTGCACAATTCTCTTTCTCATTCTCCGCAAGGAAGAAGAAACAAAGTTGATTGAGTTTGCAATTTCGATAAATAATTTAGAGTTTGGAAAAACGGGCTGCGTACCAATGTCCAATTGACTGGCGTTTATCCGCAATTCCTGCGTTATCTTATTCATCAATCTCAGATCCTCCCTGATCGACTCCAAGCCGGCAACGATGTCGTTTAGATTCGTCAGGGAGACAGCGTGCGAGTATTCCGCCAGTTGCTCGGTAACAATTTTGCCGCTGGCCTGCAGGATATTGTTGAGCGTAACTTCCAGCTCCTCGGGATTGGTCTTGAGCAAATTGTCGATCTCCTGCTTCGTGGTAGTCAAATAGAGCTTGACGTCCTTCAGGCTAGTCTTGGCTTTACACGGAAGCTCTTTGGTTCCCTCCTGCATGTACTCGTTCGTCACGAAGGCGCACACCACGCCGAATCTGCAGTTAATTAACCGCGTTTTCTATGTTTTATTAGAGCGACGGGGCGATACACGGAAATAGAATTCCATTATCGCATTTTATACGAGGCTGCCGTCAAACATATTTGATGTCTCGAATATTAATATTGTATTTTACGAAAGCGGATTAAATTGCGCTTGGAACGATTAAATGTCGAGGAGAGGGGCAAGTTAATTATCGCAGCAAAGCCGTGCAACGCATAATTTATTGATATATTCATTAGTATTTCAAGTGAGAGGGAGCAAGTGGATTTCAGGAATTTCCGAGTTTCGAAGAATCATACAATGACATGTATCGATTATAAAATATCACAAGGAGTATGTTTTATTTATTTTTGTTCTATTTTTACCGTTGTATAATTTATGAAGTGATTGAACGAAATTCAATGTTAAATTAAATTAATTATTTTACGTCTAACTTTGTTATATAGTTTAATTATCTTTAAAGATTTTTCAGAAATCAGAATCAAAACATATAAAAATTCAACAATAGTAGATGCAAAAGAGAAAGTACTTTCAAATTGTTCCGATAAGTTGTATATTACAAGATTTTTGAGACTGCTCAATAAAAAATATCAAAATATAAAAAATCTAAAATCGCACATCCTGTATGGTGAATGCAAGAAATTTTATGTATCCAAAGCTTGTACTAACATAATAGCTTGTACTAATAAAACAAAATTGCAAAATCTAGATACAATTTAATACCGATCAATAACACTATTATACTCTTCTATTATCAAGACTCGAGAGCTTTACTTTTTACCTCGTACGTAGTATAAACGTTATAAAAAAGATAAATAATTTAAGTAAAAATTATATATATTTAAGTAATTATTACATAAAAATAATAACGCTGCGTATTAATTAAATGTTTCATCGTTAATTTGAGAACTTTCGCGGATCTCACTACGCAAGTAATTTTTTATATTTCATAACGTTATTATCGTAATATTTTTTAGTTTAAGCAAATGAGTCTTAAAACCAGTCCCGTTTGACCTTAATAATATAATATTTATCAGAGACATAATTTCTCAAACGTTGGGACACAGATGTGAAAGGCTTAACGCGAGTATTCTGAATTATACTCTGGCGACGTTTCTTTCGGTGTGCTTTCTCCGAAAAAAATGGCACTTACAGAATAATAGTGGCGACCCCGATCAACACGATGCTGAGCATAATCTTCCTGCAGTGATCGTGCTTTTTGTCGAAGGGCTGGCTGCGGGCGCCGCAATGCCCCGCGCATCTGCAGCAGCAGAAAAAGAGACCCGCACAGGGGAGAATAGCTGCCAGGATGAGTCCGATCAGAGCGAGACCAGCTAGTCCACCGTAATGTGTCACTATTATCTTCCACTCCTTAAGAGGGTCCGCGAAAACCGGTACACCGTCGACCAGAGTGATCATACCTGCAAGAGAAGCAGAGGCATGTGTCGCGCGATTATCAACCGCTTTTCCTCGGATATACAATCGTTATACATACTCGCGAGACGCGGCGGATTCAATTAAAAGAAACTGGTTTTAGTCGACCGAGTTACGTGCTGACTAAATCGTCTTTCACTGTCTACAACTCCGGTCAGCAGTCTAGAAAAACGGAACGAGTTACTGCAACCCAGCCGAGGAATGCGGGCAACGCCAGTTTCTTGGCAACAGCAAAATCTGTCTGCAAGAGTCTAAAGCTCGGGTCAGCGGTTTACGTAACTTTCATGTCAAAAAATCGTCGTTAAAAATGACGAGAAATACGGAATTAAATTTGTGCTAGAAAGCTTATTAGACGGAACCTCGTTAAGTGAACCGAACAACTCGCCGAACAAGATCTCTGATAAGGTGAACGCTTTCATTGAACTTTCAAGGGATGACGCGTCATAAGGCGGAATCGATTTCTAAAGAAGGAATGCGTATAGCGAATCTGCGTATTCGGAAACAGCTGATAGCCGCGACGTCCTTTCACGGTGGGGGTGAACGGAGCGGGAGAAACCGGGCCGAACGAGGACGCGTCGAATGTGGGTCATAGGTCAGGGTGCCGGAAGGGTTGCTAGGTCGCAACGGAAAACAACGAGGACAGACGGACGGATAGCAAAAATTTATCTGCCGGGCGATGTAACCCAAGGAAATGGGTCAGAGCTCCAGTCGGTCGGTTGGTTGGCCGGTCGGTCGGTCGGTCGGTGCCATGACTGCGTTTCAGATTGCTAGCTGAATCGATCTACATCCGGTGATCTCCTGTGCTCTTTTCTACGCTCGCGTACGCACGCGCGATGTAATCGCGGTCGCGGGTCATAACCGAGATCGCGGGGGTGATACCCAGAGGACCGTCGCGAGTATAACTCATTTCTCCCCCGGGTGGGACACGTCACATCCTAAAGCTGTTCTCAGGCTGCAGCCGACCCGGCAAAGAGGGTAATGCGCAACGAAACGGCCGGGTTAATCCCCGTGACACCGGCGCTCCGTCGATCCGAAGAGATCGCACGCTTGATTTTATATAACGAGATCACGTGCATCTGCGCCGCTCGCTCTAGAAATCGCATTTGTCGCGAATCACCGGTTGCGCGGCCAGTGACGCGTGAAAGGATTCCTCTCTTTCTCTTTGTTCTTATTAGGTTCTTTCTTGGGAAGAGACGTTGATGCTCTTGGCTCTGCGACGAAAATTTCTACGCGAAAATGTAATGGCAGTTAAATGGGGATTTAGTATGCCCAGTAAAGTTGGCAGTTCTTAGAATTTCGATGTAACTGATGGAATTCTGATTCTCTTCTCTAAAGTTCTTAATGCATTTCAAAAAGAATCCTGACGATTAAATGCAAAAGATGAGAACGTAGAATGCCGATTGCATTATATAGAAATTAACAATGGTAAATGAACTGAGTTCATTTTTGACTAAAAATAATAGAGGCCAATACCAATTTCAATTAAAAATAGTAAGTAAGAATTTCAATTATAAACATCTGCAAACTGTAGGTTTGTATTAAATTTTATTTGCTACAGTTTTCCATAAAAGAATCAATTATAACTAATTTTATCCAGAGATAAATATCTTTTTCATTACGACCACAGATGAAAATTTATGGAATAGTTTCAGCGTGAAATATCTCGAGAATAAAAAAGCGTGATAGATTAATTTTCTAATAAAGCCTCGTAATTATTTGAAAAGCAATATTGGCTTTGAATACGCCGGTGCTGGTTGATTTAGCAAGACGATTAAATGGATTCCGTCAAATATCCGCCTAATTGGAATTGCACATCTCCATGCCCATCTCCATGATTCTCTCGAAAGCGCAGCTCGTTTGCAGACTGTCGAATCAAAGCGGAGGCCACTGTCAATCAAGTTTCATGAATCGCGGACACGGGGAGGGTTTCGAGGACGACGCTAGTTAGCAATAGGCAGCGGTAATAGCGACAGAAAGAACACGGGTCGTGATTGGACGTTGCACTCGTTAGGGAGCATGTGCACGCAGAGTGAAAACTTGAGCGAGGGGCTGTTTGACGAGTCGCCATTGAGAGCGACTCCGTGCTTCAACTATTCTAAAAATTGAACTTTGGATTCAATCTCCGATAATATCTGACGTAAAACTGATGGGAGGGAAATTTTGTTGCTATTTAAATTCTCGAAGCTCGTTGACCACCGTTATCTATAAATAAGGCAAGCGCGTCAGGCTTTCGCTATGATAAGCAGGGCAGCGCAGGGATGCGTTTTATAGGAGGCGGCAAAATCTATAATCTGTTTTTGACGCGGAAAAGGACGTTGGTGACGTCGCCGGCGTGCAATGACCGTCTGATAAAAAAAGCGCCTCCTCTTCATCGAAGTTGCGCGAACAAAAGAATGACAATCCTGCATGGACTCGCTAACGATGAGTCTTCATTCTGATTTTTGCGAACAATTCTAAATTCGTTGGAAAAACATATCTCTTTCTCTCTCTCGTGTTCGTCCCTTTCTTTAGGCGCACGCTGGGCGAATGAGCCGAGACAACGCCGCAAAAATACATTTTCAGTAAGTTCTGACGCGTAACATTGCGGCTTGTTACGTAAAAGCGCGCATAGCTATACGCGCTATGCGGAGTCGCGTTACATAGGCCAATCTCCTCGGGGCCGCATATTAATTTTCGACGGTCGATTCGCAGACAGAAATATGCCGGAAACGTGTTACGCTCGACAAGACGCGCACCTCGCCTGCGCCGAATTTCCGCGAAACTGGGACACCGCGAATCGGCATGAGAAACGACGACCACTCGGAGAATTTGTCCTCGTTTGTGAGGAAACGACTTGAATTCTCGGGGTTCTCGGTACTTGTTCCCGCTTTCGGGACAATAAACGATCTCTCTCCCCGTTTAAGTTTACGACTAACGGTTTATACGACGGTCTATTTCTACTTCGACTTTTTTTTTTAAATAGGACGTTGAACGCGTATAAAAATGTCGTACTTTCGCGGGTTTAATTTGTATAAGAGCGAAAAATAAATAATAATGCGTTTTTAACAATGCAGAACGGAAGGAGACACCGAAGAGCATCTACGTGGCATCTGCATACAGTAATATGCAGAGTGGATATTTGTGCACCGACGAGCGAGCGAGCCAGTGCAATCGTGCACCTCACGGCAGACTCACTGTCGTGCAGGTAAGGGTTTCGATCGATTTCCCGCAGTCATTGACCTCCATGGTTACGTTAATGCCGCCGTTGCCGCCGTCGCGCGAGTCGAAGTCGCGGTCTTTTAACGGTTCCCACGTTTCTATGTGCAACGATTCCGATTGAATCCGCAAATCCTTTTCCGATAACGAAATAAAGAAACGGAGGTGTTGGCAATATTCTGTTTACACTATTCCGCACCTTTCTTTCTTTTTTTTTCCCCCAAAACGATCGAGTCGTAAGGAATTGCGAGTAGAAGTTGTTATCGATAATAATATCTAATCGCCAGAGTTAAAAGCGCAAGACGACAAAATCAAACAATTAAGATTGAAATTTTATGCGAAATTCATTTAGCGCGAGGGGATGTCGCGAAATGATCGAGACGCCAGTTTAAAACACCCTTCTCGGCTCTATTATCGGGACTTTCCAGCTGATAATCCCGACGGAGACTTCCGCCATTATCCTAATGAAGAAATCCATTACCTGTCACGGCACGGCAAATATTGGTATATCGAATATTCTGATTGAATGTCCCGATCGAAGTTACTTCTTTCGGTGGTATAGGTAGATAGTGAGCCGATAATGCTATATTTCGTCGGGTTGCATTTTTTCTGAGACGTGCAGGCTTTGTATATTAAAAGTAACATCGACTCCCTGAAATCGGAGATGCAATCTATAGTTAACCGCGATAAGTTCTCGCGTCATCGACCAACAGCGTTAATCGGAAATGATGAGAAGACGTTTGCGCGATGCAATTAAATGGCGATTAGCTATGCCGCATCATTAGCTTCTATTTGCACGAGTTTCCCGTAATGAGGTCGCTCAGGTGCTTTTTGTAAAGGCGATATTGGCAACAAACCGAGGCCTGATCGGGGCAATTAAGCGAATTAAGAGAACGCCGCGGCAAAATTAGCAATCAACTTACACCGTTGATTGGCTCGCGTTAATGCGGATGTTCCGCGCGACATTAATTAGGAGCCAGAAGATAGCACATGGAAACAGAGGATGTCTCGTGGGAATTCGCAAATGTCCCTATGATTTATGCAGAAGCTATTAGCCGAATTCGGCCGTGATGATGTGCAAGTCACGGCAATTGGTATAAAAGAAAAATGAGGGTAAGAGACACAAGGAGAGCTTTGGTAACCGATATGTATTTGAACGACAAATATCTATATGGCAGCCCTAGCGGGTAAGATCCAGATAAAGCTCGCCCGCACGTCTTCTTATTGAGAAGGATTTCGGTGTCCCAGAATTCCTCTACTACTTTTCTCATACCCTCCCCGTTTTCCCCGCCGGCGACGCTTTTTCACGGGTTGTTTACCCGCGAGACCGACGGCGGGTCACACATCTCATTATTTTTAAGAACGGGACACTTCGCGCACCCTTTTTCAGGCTTCAAGCGAGGAAGACGAGAGCTTTCTTTCTTTATTTCTTCTTTTTTTTTGCGAGCGAAACCACGCGCGAGTTCCAGGGGCGCAGCTCGTCGAGCTCCGTCTTTTCTTACGTTACATACATTCCATTTGCTCGTTCCGGAGAAGTCGCAGGAGCGGGTATGAGCTCGAAGAAAAGCGCATCCATGTGGCGTGCATCTGCAAAACTGCAATTGCGGAGTCGTGTCCGCGTCGCGGAGGCGCAATCGCCGGCGAGCGAGGCCGGGAGTTTCACTCAAGTTCCATGATTAATGGCGAAGAAGACGTCGGTGAGTCGAACGTGCATCGCAGAATGAAGCAGAATGAAGCAAATAGCACATCACTCTCTCTATTCGCACGTACTTACAATTTAAGAATTAATATTTCTACAAAATAATTTTCTATTAATCTTTTTCTCTCTAAAAAAATTGCTTTCAGCTGGATTTTATTTCAGAAAAAAAATGTACCTAGTTCTCATTCATTCTCTTTAAACGATGATTCATCTGAGACAGTTCATCGAGAATGGACCGTGAAATTCGACTTCAACCGCCTCGAGTCTATCAAATGTACTTCAGTGCTCGTGTTAACTTCTCTTCGGTGTCCTTAATTGCGCCGGCAAGTAACTAATGACCCCCTTCCCCTTTTACATCAATACATACACACACAGCTGGAAAGTTCATTTCTGCGCTGTAATCATAACAAGACATGCGATGACAGCAACATAACCGTGCACCGTTGCATTTCGTCATGACGCATCGCTTTTCTGAGTAAACGTAACGTACATAACGATTACGTACGGTACTGACCATTAATCTGCGAACATTCAACGGAAAATTGCCCTCTGAGGAAAAAAGAGAAAAAGATGACGTAAGCATACGCGTTAGAATAAAAAACTTGGATTATTTATATATATCACGCAAATATATATTTATATTATCTCAAAGAGACTACTCTTGCAATATAATTTTAATTCTTTTCAGTTATTTTTAATTCTATCTCTAAAATTAAACGTGTGAATGCCGCGCGATGATAATTTCAAAAATCGCTAATATTTTTTGAAATCTCGTCTTGATAAATGTTTGTATTGTAATTTAGCAAGCGGACTTGAATTATGATTTTATAATAATATTCTATTACATCTGTCATCCAATTGAACAAAGTTATCGAAAAATGTGCGGTAAATTATCGAAATTTTTCGATAATTTTGTACAAAAATATCCGACTGTATCTAAGAGATCTGATGTATATGCAAGAATGTGAGGTGTAATCCTAGAATGGACTTCTAGTGGTAATTTTTATGTTTTACCAGGAACAAGTGTTCCCTCCCCGGATGTTGACTCACGGTCTGTCTAATTGCTACTCAAGCATCAATTGACTCTTCCTGGCGCTTTTTTGGGAGTTGGCCGAAGCTCAAGAAAAATTCTACGCAACGCGACGGGTTGACGGACCCTCGGCTTTAATAAGAAAAACGCGTCGACTTTACTTGTTTATCAGTCAAAAAATATAATCCTGAAAATACTTTACAACTTTCGAATTTATTATAACTACGATTTTTATTTATTGTTTGCCTTTTTACATTCAAGTTTCAATTTCAATTTAATTTTAAGTTTCAATGTACAATATGTATACAAGATGACTCAAATAAAGTGTTACAAATTAATATGTCAGGAACCACTAAATAAAAATACGTGATTCAAACGGCGATTTTCTTATTATCAAGGGATCTTTTAAATATTCTACAATTGAATTTTGATACAATTGAAAGGAAGTAAGGAAGCGACTTTTAAAATTTTAAATGGCGTGTGCACGTTAATAAAATCGAGAAAAACAATGAAACAATATCACTAATAAAATTTTCAAAATAATAATCAACCATGTGATTAGTAATCTTTTTTATTTGCTTCAATTAAATGACTATACCAGGTTGGTTAAAAGTTGCAAGATAGTCGCCTTAAATTTGTTTAAAGAAAGACAAAAGGAGCTTACAAAACTGAAACAAAAACGTGTATACGAATCTTTCAGATTTTCTTCAAAATTTCGTTATTTTACAACAATTGTTGCCTATCGAGTTATAAAAGCTCCGTCTACGGTAGTGAACTTTAGGACTGGTCGTCGAATAGAGGCGGGCGAGCGCAGGGATATATAACACGTCGCAGATTAGTATCTGAAGAGACGAAACTTTGTTACGGGTCTGGAAATCGCAATTTCGAGCTGGCGAACACTCGCGGTCGACACCATCAAGGGCAGCCCGCCAGCCGTGGCGAGGTTTGCACCGGTTATTGCCCTCTCTGCGCTTGTTAAAATCGTCGTCGGCGTCGCGAGAGATATAATTGTTCGCGAGTGGATGATAACAAGGTGAGTGACGCGGGATCAGCGCCGCTAATACGCTCCATTGTACATCCGTAATGCGGGATAACAGTAATTTTCACGGGCGTCTTTTCCGCGTCTCGTCGCGATTACGGTACTTTTGTCACCGCGTACGCAAGGCCGGCGCGCGGCGTGGTCACGCAACACCAGCCGCGTCGACTACGAGCCGGACAGCCGCGCGCATAATTCCTTTTGTGATCGACAGTGACGCACACGATTAGCGCACTCGCCTAAACAAGGATGAGAAATGAATTCAAAATTAGTGTAATAAATCTCTCGCGTGCTCTAACGCCACACATCTCGTAACTATTTTCCATCCTTTGTACTGCCTCTGCTTTCAGTCGCCGAAGTTAAACAGTCTTTTCCACTCGTATATATATTTTCTGTTGCCGGAGATATTAAGAGATATATTCAAAAAATCGTGACAAAATTTTGCAAAACCTAAAAGTTAGTAAATATCAATAATTAAGGACTCTCGATAATGAAATTAACAAGTAGAAGGTGGACTTTGAGAGACAAATGCGGTTAACGGTATAAGTTAACATTATAACAATCTTTAATTACTAATAAGGTACGTCGATTTATAATTACGTATCTTATTAATAATTAAAAATTGCTATAACGTTAACTTGCGCATGCCATTAACCGCGTTATGCTCTCAAAGCCCTCCTTTTACTTTGCAAAAAGTTAGTAAAGTAAAATTCTCCTTCCTCATTCCGCGCAAGAAGCAGGTGAAAAAATTTATTACGAACTGGCTGATACACTGAAATTCTAATTATTACGAGTGCAACATATTAATATTATACGTACGCTGATAATTATCTTATGCGCGAGGATAATAAGGAATAAATACACACACGTATTTTTGAGACTTGGATTTTTTTTCTCGACGTGAAAATTTCACGCGAGCGTTATTCTATTATGTATGCACGCAGGAACGTTCGCGCTGCATTGTGCATAAATATTATAGTGCATAAATATTATAATGCTCCGATCTTAATTGCTGATGTTAACAACCGGTTAATCTCATGAATGTTAAAACACCGAGACGCCAACGATCTCCTCAAATTTTAACACGCGTAATTTTAGATAGTATCATTTCTCGCCGAGGGCTCCGAAGCGCGAAATAAATGATATTTTATTGCAAACGTACGGAAAAAATGTCGTCGGCTTTTCGCCGCAATTGTGCCGAATAGATAAAATAGTTAAGCCTTCCTCAAATCGTTTGGCGGTTCGGCATCGTTTTTATTGAATGTAAACTGTATATTACAAGCGAGCGTTGTGCGCCGCTATCGAGTACCGATAAATTATGCGTTAAATTAACGAGTTGTCGAGCGCACGCTCCATCGACGCGCGGGATTAACTCGGGTTTAATTGGAACCGACGAGCGTAGGAGAGAAAGTCAAAGTTCATGAGTACACGTGTCGAATCGAGAAAACACGTCTGTGGAACCTTTTGTCGGATCACATTATTTGTAAAAAGATGTACATCAAAGAATCAATAATCGACAGATAGATATGTTATATCTTGTTGCAACGATTCCTGTTTCCACTGTGTTATACGTTATTTACGTCTAACCATCAAAGAGAATTAGTAATATTGATATAATAATAACATCGACAAAATAAATGATGTGAGATTATCAAAAAAGCGAGCGTTTGTTATAATAGAATTTGAAAGTAATGGCTTTTCAATTTCTTTCTGACAGTGAATTTTTATCGAGCGACTGTTTAATGGATCGTACGCCGAGAGCGTCGTAAAAGCAGACTAATCGAGCTTATCCCTCGAAATCTTGCGGGATTCTTATCTCCGGACGTGCGTCCCGTTTAAATTGTTTCCCGTGGTTTCCGTTCACGGCGGCTGCCCCGGGATTTCCTCGGCCGCGTAATGAGCTCTCGCGTCTCGCGCGTTTGTCTTTATTCAAGGATTCCCGCATACACGCGCGGGGGTACGTATTAATTTCCTGCTATTGTGAGCGCGAAACGTCATGCGGGAGGGTTGACGAGACGCGAATGTGAAATGTGGCAGGCGTTACAAGAGGAGCGATACCAAAAGGATCGTATGCACGTCACGTGACGTCTGCATGTCTGACGATAATGCGATAGTAATAATATATGGCGTTCACCCTCGGCCCGCGGTGTAGACCGAGAAAAGAAGGCAGGACGTCGTCGCGGCGAAGACGCGGACGAAACGATTTATGACTCGCCTCGCAGGATGTCTCGTAGAGGTGTTTACGTATAAATAAAAAAACCATTCTTCAAAACAAAAATCCTCGCGCGGCAAAATTAATGTCGCCTTATTACGAATATATATTTCTTTTCGACGTTACTTTGTGGGCTTAGACATGTTTATTGATGAAATGTCCGTCTTATTACGTGCTTATTTCGCTTTAACCCCGAGTTTCTGCGTTACGGATGGTTATAGCTCGCAGCCAGCAAAGGCACAACTTCTTACGTGAGGGCCTCAATCCGCGTCAAGTAAACAACTCCGGCACGCCCGCGAGGGGTCTGGCGAATAATACAGGAGTCCGTGAGTTTACCCTATCTCCATGGCTTTCGCTAGCGATGAATGGTCGGCAGGGAGCTTAACGGCCAAGGGAAAGATAGAGACGCGCGCGCCGCGCCAGCTATTTTCCGGAGAACAATGGCGAAATAGATTTATAGCGAATATATTTATCTGTTTTACAAAAGGATCCTCTCGGGCCGTCTCGCGTCCGATTTTATGTGTGCGGACGGGTCTCCAGGACTCCGCGCCTCGCCTCGACGGAACTTGATCCTGGTCGGTCACGGGAACGTCTTCGCGTACACGCGAGTCCTCGTAAAAACTAGTAACCCGTTCCCCGTGAACGCCGAGAACCGGATTCCCATCGGCACACCCCGTATAAGACCGCCTTTATGCGCAATTAACGCAATACGAGCACGGATGTCGGGAGCGAGAGACGAGCATTCATAATATAATAATCGTATTTTCGACGAGCCGCGCATGGTTATCGAAGAATTACCTACGCGGCGAACAAGCCCGCGTCGTTCGTCGAAAACGAAATTTCGACCCGCAAGAAAAATCCTCTCTCTCTCTCATTCTCTCGAGTCGCGGTTCGCCGTAATAGATCGAGACGCTCGCGTGAAGGAATCTCTCGACCGAGGCTAAACGAGTAAATCAATTTCAAGACGCACTCGGAAACCTTTCAGGCTCCCAAGATAGCGAGCGAAATCCGATTATCCTCGAGACGTTCGCAGTTTTCAATGTCGTGGACGTGTGAACGAGCCTCCGTTTCTCTTGTCGTTACCGTAATATTCACAAAAACCGAGTGACGATAAATAAAATTTATTAATTATTTCACGCGCGAGGTCACCGTCGTCCGGTATGGATGATCCAACCCGTCTGGCGATGTAGTCCACGCTGCCAAAGTGGTTTTCTAGATCTAGATCACCTCTAACCTCGGGCCAAATTTTCCAATAGTGATATACTGGGTGTACTGGAAACGCGGGAACGAAGGAAGACGTGAACATCGTTGCATCAATCGAGACAAAGCAACGAGACAAGGTACGAGATTGACTTGTCGTATGGAAAAGCGAACTACTTCTGTGTAACGAGAGTGAATGATAGTCGCAAGAAGTGGATCGCGACGCCTCAAAGGAACGTACAGTTACGATGAAGAGAAAAATATTATCCGACGAACAAACGCGACTATACAGTAGCATGCAAACGATGTACGTGCGTGTGCATCACGGATACGGGCTTTCTTTCTCGCACGCCGCGTCCGCGCCGGAATAATCGGCAGTTCTTCTCTTTTCAAAGGGATCATCCTCGAGTCTTCTCCTCTATAGGAGTCTCCTCCTCCAGCCAGAGGCAAGGAGGAGGGGAAGAGAGGCGATTCTTCTTTATGAACGAATCTCTATGGTAATTCAGATGGGGGGGAAGGGAAATGAGACGTACAGTCAGCCCGGAAAGCAATCCCGTCTGATAAACTGTTAAAACGATACCTACGGGACATTTTCGACGTTATCACGGAATGATAGCGCTTGCGGTTTGCACGAGCGATTGCTGGGCGTTGCGTTGGATTCGCTCCTTCGATTCGTATTGGAAAAAGAGTCGATGGAAGAGAGCTCGAATTAAGCGGATGAAGGTTCGATTTATTTAACGTAATGCCGAAGGAATGTGCCGCTAAATCACACATCTTATATAACTGCCGCTTTTATAAGAGAGAATAATTTTTGATCTGAGCGCAGCGCGGAGCAGCCGCGGTGTTAATGGTTTCATGGCGAGAGCGAGGGCTGACGCGAGAGAGGCTCCATTGTGGCGAAAGAATATTATTGTCTTTATTGCGTGAGTTAGCCTAACTGTTCACTCCGTGGAGCGCCGCGCAGCTGTCGAGGAAGGAGAGACACATTATACATACTGCGGATTTAATGAATGCGAGAACGCGTGAACCACAATGGACGTACGTAGCTCAAGTGTGCGCGTGTATGTGTGTGCGTGTGTGTGTTTGTGCACGTAGCATATCATCCGATAGATAGGGAAAAGGTAAAAGAGTTGCACGCAACTATACTTGCACTATACTGCTATATAACATTCGCTGCTGACTAGAAACTTAAAATTTTGGTTATCTAAAAAAAAAATTATCTTTAGAATTATATTTTTGTATCTGCGGAGTACATGCAGTCTTTCCCTAAAAAATCCAACCGGATTTTATTTTATACATAACAGTAATGAAAATGCATATTCATCGACAGATTTTTTTTCCGATAGAATGTCAAATATATCGTAGAATGTTATAAGTAACAGTTTAATTTTTGCACTGACGTTTTGGACGAGACAAAATAGTATTTTAACGATACAAAACAAATAAAACTGTAACAGTTCAATACAATTTCCAATGTCCGGATTTTTTAAAATTGCATGTTTGCCTATTGTAAAATGAATTTTTTTTCGTACTTTTCCAATATTTTCGTCAAAATAAATATAAAAAAAATATGGGATAACATTATTATTAAATTGTTATTCAGAATTTAATTAAGGCATATTATTATAAAAATTATTTAAATTTTATAGGATACATTTGAGACTGAGAGATCAATATCAATATCCATGATTGCGAATAACTCGTAAACATTCAATTAATACTGTATTGTGGGTTTTCACATTAGTAACTTGTTTTAAATAGTATTGTTAATCTCAAGAAAATGCTACAGGTCTAAAATTTTCGTCAAATTTCCTCTCACAAATCCGTATATAATTCTAAAAGTGAAGAGATAAAGATGTATACAATAATAGAATAATTCATCTGTTATATAGCACGAGTCATGTAATTGGGACAAATTGTATGTAGTTTGTCTTATTTCGTCGAAAACAGAAAAAGCAAAATGATGCAGGAAAAGATTGAATGGTACAATTTGCTTTATTGTCTTACGAATTAATTTTTTTCATAAATTCAAGAATATATTGAGAAAAATGCATTAGTAATTGCACTTAAACAAAAAAATGGAATTTTTTTATAAATCAATTCTTACAAATATTCTGCGCGAAAATATTAAGATAAGTTTATCAAAAAAAATCAAATTAACGAAATATTTATTTCTAATATATTTTAACATAAAGTATGAAATATCTCGAAACATATATGATACAATTTCATTCAACATATGAACAATTCTTATTCGATGCATAGGAAGTCAAGAAAACAAACTTTATCATTCAATTCTTTTCTCTATCTTTTTTATCTTGAACAAAACAAAAGCTACAACCCGTCTCAGTTGTATGACTCACTTAGTATAATTGATAAGTCGTGTAATGTATCGATAACGCGATAAAAACAATAAGATACATGTACGATAATATATCAACACGTTGTGAAAGAACATATTTATGTTTATTACAAAATAGATTGCACTGGTATATTTCGCACAAGTCAGAATGCTAAAAGTCATTAGCGTACAGCCATTGGGGCTACTGCCATCGCATGACTCACGCGCCAGTATGCGTGAGCGTGCGATCTAAGCGGAAAACGCGTGCACGGGGAATACTGAGGAATACGAGGAACAGGCTAGTCTGCACGGCGCGGCGCGTTGATAGTGGTTGTGTCGAAACATCGTAGAACGATGTCAGCGAAAGATTATCCTTTCTCCCGAGCAGGTACAACAACGTGCTCATTTATTCGGACACAGAATCGAGAAGAATACAAGGTACATTTGCAAGTGAAATGCGGCAGGATACGCGCGTCACTCCAGTCGAAAAGAATCTATCAATATCCACCGGACCACCCGGTATGTGAGGGTTTTACGTACCCGGTATCTATAAAGGGGTTCGAAAGAAACGTTTTCGCCTTGTGCGCCCGTTCAGCCGAACGGCTTTAAGCGCGGCGCGTTGAACTTTCCAGCCGAGATTCTACGCGCGCGCTTCTCTGCATGTGTTTGTATCTGTCCCTATCCAATCTCTCCCTCCTTGCCCCCTCACTCTAAATTGCCACGTGGTGGCAATACTATGGAGGATGGAGATGACACGTACGTGCCGCTCCCACATCGAGAAACTCATCTTTGCGAGCACCTGTGAAACACGTGTCATGCTTCTCGATCTGTAAGACGCAACCCTGGACATGGGGGATCGACGATAAAAAAAATAAATAAAAGATTTCAGCGTGCGAACCAACAACGCCGGATGTCGTTCGCGTGTCGCATCGCGCGTTTCGATCGTCGGGCCCAAGATTTTCTAAAGATGCGCGGTGTGAATTACACATCCGCGTCTCGATTTTCAATCCGCCACACTGCGCGCGTCCTCGTTCGTTGTGTTATTCCCCGTCTCCTCCTCCTACCAGCCAGAATTCTGAATAACAGAATCATCGCGGGTGCCAGGTAGACGACGGAAATGCGTATTTCCGTAAATTCCGGCACGGCGTACCTTTCCGACACGTTGATACATCGCTCGTTGCGTTTATATACGTCTCGCCTGTCGCACGCGCGGGCGCGTTCACGGCTCGTGTTGCATACGTGTGTGTTGCGGCTTCAACGAAAATAGAACAGATCGATGGTGTTTTCAGTAAAACGAGAATAATGTCGCTGCCGTTGCTCCTTGCGCACCGATTTATATACACTCCTTTACGCTTTTACTCGCTCCCCCATGCCCTTTCGGCAGCACTGCTTCCCTTCTCATCGACACGTGCGCGTGTTTCTTTCTTCGTCTTCTACACGCGGTCCTTCGATCTTCCGTTGCACAGTGACAAATATTGCGAATCCTACAGCTTTGATCCTTTTACTCGCGAGCGCTTACCAGGACTTTATTTATACAGACGTGAAATATGTCGCTGTCGGGCTCCAGGGATGCATTAAAAATTTTAAGAGAGCTTAAAAGAAGCTTAAACAAGAGCTTAAAAAAGAAGCTAAAACAATTTTTATTTACACCATAAATTAATTCACGTAGTAATCGCAAAATAAACTCAGATAACAACCGCATTCCTGAATTCCTACGGCAGGATTGCTGGAACAGGGCTTTGCCCCGTTAATAGAGACGCTACAATGTACAAAATGGTCGTATACCGATTCGCTAGCCCGTAAATGAAAGATAGGTGCTCATCCAGACACGTGTAGTAAAAGTGAAAGGGACAAATCAGCGAAGGACAATGTTTTCTCGAGTCATTAACCGTGAGCATTGTTGTTTTGAGGGTCGCGATAATGCGATAACGAATGCATTAACATTCTCATTTTTCAAACCGAGCAACTCAACGCCGGAAGTATTTCTTGTGGCATCTGTTCATTGTTTAACTGTTCATTGACCAAATTACAGTTATAATCTCTTAATACCGCGCGACATACGTGATAAGATTGGTATCGCATCAGGGGAATCAGGCCTTACGACTCGTTTTGTACTTGTGCTTGACCTGGAAACCGAATCTGTATATCGAATAGGTCGGCGAGATTTCTATCTAAAAGCTAATTAATATACGTTGAAGAGAAGGCCGGCGAATCCTTCGACCGCAACGGTTTCTGTGCATTTTGTAGAAAGCGTTCAGGTGTATTCACCGTGTAGCGCAAGGTCAAATTTAATGATCATTTATAAATCACAGTTCTTTCTATGTTACCGCGAGTTTTATTTAAAAGAGACTTAAATTTCGACACACAAAAGTCATCATTTAAGCGATATTAACCCTAGACAGACTCACTGGGGTAATACGTTACCCCACGCGAAATTCAAATTCGCATCATTTCAGCCAAATTTTTGGTTCTGTTTTGTTTTTCGAAATTTTTTTACTGTTTTTTTTTTACTACCGCAAATTGATGACTACTATCGTCTTCCCTATTAAACAACAAACAAAATTATCTATTATAAAGTTTTCTAAGAACATTCTGGAAATATTATACACGCGGTACAAGTTTGGGGTAACGTATTACCCCAGTGAGTCATTCACGTATGAGAAAAATAAGTGAGTCTGTCTAGGGTTAATAGACGACGAGATTAAATGTTTTTCCTTACCTCCCGAAGCAATTCTTATAGCTCATCTAAAATTAGAAGAATTATATCTAAATTAATTGATTATATATTTGGTTATTTGTTAATTTACGATTACATTCGATATTCGAGGATGGAATTTCACAGAGTATTTGACAGAGTAAACGTCAACGTTTGCTCGACATTCCACTCCATTCTCCTTTTAGAACATTTCGCGACAATGTGACACACGCGAAATTAAATCCGTCAAAATATTAAGGAATTTATAGCAGGTCGTAATTTTAGAAGACAGCTCGCCCGTATATTTTCGTTTTTCGCATAAAAGTGTCCTTCGATTGCACGTGTCCAGACGGTGATCAATCGATCTTCATGTAATTCGCGATAATTTGCTGCACCCGGCGCAGCAATAAAACAATCGAGAGATAAACCGAAATAAATAATGTCTGTAAAATGTTCTCTCTCACACACACACATGTCCTCCACGAATGTTCCGTAAAAAAAAACTTTATTTTTTGCATTTTCAAAATGGAAACTGATAATGGTGCAATGTTCTATAATTTCACTGAATTTATATTTAAATGTATATGGTTTATATTTAATTTATATTTCGATACCGAATGCATGCGATAACCGCGATCTTTAGCTATGCTTATTCGCGAATAAATGGGACGTGGCGTTTATACATAAAGCTTTTTTTCGTATATGTATTTACATCGAAAATTGAAATTACCGAAATTGTGTCGATTTGAATATTTATTTCAAAATCTGCCATCTTATTTGCCATATAAGACGTTTCTTTCAACCCAACTCGAGAGAAATGCAAAAATATCTTATTGAATCATTAAACTTTTAACTCTGCAATTAATGAAACATTAACGAATGAACGTTTTGAGAAAGGAAGAAAAAGAAAGAATAGATGATGTGGCATCTTCTCGACAATCGATACACACACGAATTTGCGGCGCAGACCGTTTTGGTTTTCAACAGCTCATACATTACGTACGCTGGCGTGTGAGATTGGCTGTCGATCGTTAACGCAGTTTCCGTCCGGCCTCTGCTGTTGCGGCGCTCGTTCGCGTTGTTACAAGTCGCAATTTCGTCGGAATATCGGACACGCGTAAATTGCCGGTTGGGAAACGCAGGCATCGTCCGATGAAGCGAACCGTGTGTGGTACCGATACACTTCGCGTTATTCTGGCATGTTTCGGGGTCGGGCTTTAATACTTCCGCCGTGTGTTGCATACTCGCGTTCCCGGAAATTAAATCCCCGATTTTCGCGCAGCTGCGGACTCACGAGTCTCGCGTCCCATTTTTACGCGCACGCGAACGACCCTCGCATCTCCTCGACCCAGAACTGAATTGAATTTCCAATCCGTTGAGATACGGACGTTTAAGAAGCAGATAAGTTTGATTGATCATCTGTGTGCTATCAATTATAGGCACGATATGGATGCGCAGAAGGGTCTCTTTATGCTTTTCTTCATGGAGAGGAGATTGCATCTCATCTCCATCAGCGACATTAGTTGAACGGGACAGAAATTTTCTCTCGGCAATATCTGTGGCCGCATTTGGCGCCATCGAGGAGAAACATTAGCCGAACGTAGCGCGTTGAGTGCACTGACAATGAGAGAGAGAGATTACCGCAAATGCGCAAGGCGCGATGAATCTTGAGCGATGAACGATTCCGGCTGATATCTTATCTCTCGTCCGATGGTATTATCATAGTCGCATTGCCGCATTCGTCATGGAATTGTATCGCGATTGCATTTTACTTGATGATATAGTTCCATATATATCTTTATCTATGTTTAATCAACACACGTTGCAGATGTGACGCGTTCTGCGTCTATAAAACCAGCCTGACAGATACGATGTTTAGAAGATGTGCAGTAAATCAAAGACTGAATCACACGGGTTCTGCATTCGGAAACTGCGATATCACCTCCCCTCCAGTAAATTTCCTTAATGCGACCAGCGTTTGATGCAAATAAATCATTAATTGCCAGTAACGTGGCGCAACGCGGCGTTATATCGCCTCATTGTGTTCTCGCGGGGTATCGTAAAACCGGTGCGATACGCGAGCGGAGCGGCGTGCATGTCTAATGTCCGAGATTTACGAGGCTTTTGTTCTCCGCCGCCTCCAGACGGACCTTTCTGCGCGTGTCGTTGCGCCGACGTTTGTATCGACGGATGCGCGCACCCGTGCGTGTCCGCGAATTCAGGTGCGCGACGTACGAGTTGCGCCGACGACGACGAAGAAAGGGAAAGGGACGGCGGCAAACCACGGCGGCGTAAATTCGCATATGTTCACAAAGAATATTTCGGAGGTTTGCCGCGTTTTCTTTCAGTCACGAATCCTAGGGTCTGTTTTACTGGCTGCACTAGTTCAGAGTGATCTATTTCCTTCCAATGTGGAGTAAAAAAGATTTAAGCCAGTTCAGCAACAGACCCCTAGCCTCGCCGTTTCCTTCTACTGAGAATTTAGTTAGAAAAAACCGGTTTAATACGATCGAAAATAAAAGGCTGCCCTTGCTTCCTCGATTCTACCTCTGTTCAACCTGCACGTGTCGACGAGATCGACGCACTTAATACCCGCGCGTGTCCCATTATTGCCGCAATTATTGCACCATATGTTCCATTACAAAACGAATCATCTGATTGGGCAATGCGAAAGGGGAAGAACAAATCCTATGTATGAGTCACGTCGAGTAGGTTTCTGAATCCTCTCGAGAAATGAATGAGTAATCGACGTAAGAACGCGGAAATTAACGTACAAAATTTCCCAGATATATTGATAAAATGATGCTTTATCCTCAAAATGTGCCGTTATTTTTATTGCATGCGGTATTTTTTTATAAATAATAGATAAACAATCGATCTGAATATCGGGGACAAGAATATTTGATCGTCCAAAATGTATGCGTATGATTGAACATCTTACAGTCGAGAATACTGCTCGCGTTGCTAAAATCCTTATCGTATTGTTTGCCGAACAACGATGTTTTGTCCTTGGCTGTTTGTCGAAGCAGCTCGGAGCGCAGCGGCAGTCACGTTTTACGGTAAACTTACTGGAGCATTTAGAAACCGTGCGAAACGTACGTTTACAGTGTAAACGATAAAACGCGGTGCATTTCAAAAGCAGCGTCGCTTCATACATACACACACACAGGCGTGCATGCTCCTAAGGCTAAAAAGAGCGCTCGATAAGTCCGGGTTGTTCTACATGGAATGAATTTGCATGAATGAACTTGCGAATGTCGCCCTTCTCACGATGTATTTGCACAGTGACGAACATTCGCGCTTCTTTGGGAATTTTTTCGCCGTTGGAAATCCTTTCAGCGCGAATACAAACGTTTCCGCCATAGTTAATCTCGAACAATGTCATTATTCGAACACGCGTCATGGTAATGGTTTGATGAGGCGAAAAGAGATAAGCCAAGTTTCGGCGACTGGTATGATGGTTCCGAATTTTCGCGTTCATCGCTTTATCGCCGCTCGCAATAGTATAGACACGTCTCAGCTCATTTACAAGAGAGAACGATTTTCGGTGATAAAGGAATTATTGTAAAATATGACACTGAAGTAAAATCCTACGACCTAATTCTTGCCGATATAGCAAAACAAATGTACATATATGTTATCAATCGCTATCTGAAATTTCATACAAAATTTTATATTTTTATATCTCGACAAAAGATTGGATATCAATCATCCGTGCGAACATACAACGCACAATCGCATTTCCTATACGTTTTATTTTATTATCTACTCATATCTTTGCGTGTCATCGTTGCTTATTGAAAAAAAAATGGCGATTCCGAATGCTGAAAAATGCCTTTCTTGTCACATTGTAATAATACTGTATATACATATATAACATTAAATAATAAATATTTGTATGTACGTATTCGATTATTTACAAGATTTCCTCGTGGCAGGTTAAAACAATAACACTTCCCATGACGCATTACTTTCCCTCCCTCTCTTTTGAGAAATCTCCAGCTTCCTTTTTCACGCGCGGCCCGTATCTTCATTCGCCACGCGCCTTATATGTACGTATATATAAATTCCAAGTAATTAGTAATAGAATATGCTGACGCAGATACTGATAGTTAAATCATGCTAATCCTATACCTGGCAGACAGCCGTTTATTTCACTGAGAGACTCGTGTGATATAATATCGCGCGAATGCATTTCGGCGTATGCAGCGAACGTGCGAAGGAATATTGATAATAAATCCGTAATTCAATCCGAAATTGTATGTCGAGGGGCGATGTGTCACGCGGACTGTCCTGGAAGAATGAGAGGGAGCGAGCTGAGCTAGGTAATCCCGTCGAACGAAAGATTAATGCACAAGGACACCCTCGAGTCGCGAATGTCTCCGCTTTGTGCTCGACACTTCTCTCTCTCTCTCTCTCTCTCGAATCCGCTCGCCTCTCTATCCGGGAGAGGAAACGGACGGCGGCCTTTGTGCAACGAGAATCAGGCGACGAGATCGATATATAGTCATCGGGGTTGTCGACAGTTGACGGGGCTCTAAACGGGGCGTGCATACGACGCTTTTTTTTCGCGGAAAGCGCTAATAAAATAATATCGACCGTCGACCGCGCCGGAACGAGACCTTCCCCGACACCGTAAATCATCCGTCGCCAAACGGGAAATTAATGCTGAACGCTATATAGCGAACGACGTGTGTCGTCTTGACGAGCTTTCGGCCGACCCGCGAATCAATCGCTCGATGGGTTATTCAATCGTGAAGACGCGTATCCCTAGCGTCCGCAAATCTTAATATATTCGTCGATAAAATTGTGACACATTAAATTTAAAGTACCGCGTGATGCGGATGTTAATGCGCCACTCGACAGCTTTTTAGTAGGATTACTTTTTTTATTACGCGTCCTCGAGTGATTATGCAACTTTTAAACGTCAGATTATCACTCGAGCATTGTTCGATCAATATCGTTTGTAACAAATCTTATATCCTGCTACTATCTTCGCATTCGTGCATGCGATAAATCATCGCTGAAAATATCGATTTCAATTTCATTCCAATCTAGTAATGAAGTATCGTAGTATCGTATACGTCCGATTAAACTGCTAACGCAACAAAAGATCATCGATCGCCGCTACGTCAACAAGTCTGTTACATGCAATCGGAGGCTAATAATAAAGAGAGACAGGCATCCTATTTCGAGGCTGCGAAACTACGCGGAGGAGTATTCATTGAATACGTCTGTGTAACAGACGCTAGGGCATCGTGACATTAGAATGACGCACGGCCGATAATTAAAAATTCTATAAAATTCAGATGATATCTTCTCCTCTCGAAATGCTGAGATGTTAACGCACGATATTAAACGATACGATATTTAATAAATATTAATGACAATTACGTGTTGCGATAATACGGAATGGCAAATAACAAAAAATTGCAGCCGAGATTAAACGTTAAACGCGACGTCGAATCGCCAGATCGTATATATGCAACCCTTGACTCGATAATATCGTCAGTTCCGCTTCTCGTCGATCGTCGAGCGCTTAATGAAGCGATAAAAGAAGCGTCAGCTGGGCGTTCGGAATAATCCGTACTGTTAAAGGTGCCGTTACTCGACTCGCGCGGACTCGGCGCACGAGCTTCAAAAAGGGGCAACGTCATCGCCGAGGAAAACGGCCGTCACAGACCACCGAACGACATGCGGACATAGGAGCGCGCGCGCGCGTTTCGCAGCTATCGAAATCCAATTCCGCCGTCGCGTAATTTTCGCACCCGCGGACGACGACGCCGCGTACACGCGGTGGCGGTGTCGTGTTTCAGAGTTTATAATTCGGAATCACCTGAGCCCCCCTCCCCCCACCCCCGCGCGTTCCCGGTGCACAATATACGGACCCGAGCTGGTTACACGAGCGCGTCTCCAGTTTCGACCGCATCCGGTGCCATTAAATCCGCCGCGCGAATTCGGACGAAATTAGATTGTCGCGGAGCGCTGATCATATTGTGGCGGGTCCAAACTTTGCTCCATTGTTACCCGGTTCACTCTCGACGCGCGGTTGCGCGAGATCGAAGCGCGAGCGACGCGAACTCCGGAGCTAGACGCGTTTAACGCAGCATCTGCACATAATCGGGATTTACAGTTCGAAAAATACCGTTTTATCCTACGTTATATACATATATATATATATATATGTACTTAAATATAAATCGGAGCTGAAACGATCAACAAGAAGTTTGAATTCGAAACATCAGAGCTTCCGAGATCTTATCTAAACCATTAGAAAGAACACAGAAGCGTAAACATAGCGAGACTCGGCACGAAGAGGTCCGGTCAACAGACTTCCGAGTGTTTCGCAGTCCTGAAAATAAATCGGAGACTACATAGGCGTCGCGAGAGGACAAAATTCATTTAAACGGCGCTAATTCTCGAGTGAATACCGACCGACAAATTCTCTCTAAATTCCGATAATAATATATGAATATTGCGTGAACGTCAAAATGCTTCTCTCTCAGCAAACATTTCTTATTATTAATTATTTCTAAAATCGAATGTTTAACGTTTCTAAGAACAACCAACGTTCGCGTATCGTCATGCACAATGAAAGTCCTGTCGCACGAATGGCACGAGTGCGATCATCGGAGTTCCCGCTTCTGGACGGACGATGACGTGCTCTCTCGCGCTATCAACTTCCTGCTAGACGCGATACACGCGCTCCTACGTTATTGTGCCTGGGGGGGTCAATGATCCGCGTAGTTCACGGAGTTATCGGGGTTTTTGCCTGCGCGTGGAAAGCGTTTGCGTATCGCTAAATATTACGAGGTCACTTTTGCTCGTTTCTTTGAGCGGAAGCCGCGGAAGCAGATCGGTAATTTCATCTTCGGGCGATATTATTAACGAGCGAAAACGGGATCTCGCCGACGTCGAAAATACATATTTTTCCTGAATTTTTCGCAATAATAATAATTATTTTCCGCGTAATTAACAAAGCGAGAAACAACGGAAGTATTTGTAACTTTGAAATTGATACGTATAACGTAAAAGCTATTATATTCACGCGTGTTTTTAATGACAAAATGCAGTGAAATTAAATATCCAAGCGTATGTGTGCGCATGTAAAAATTTTACTTTATTTAAAAAATCTGAATACCAAAGTAAATTCTGGCCGAGCAAATCGCGCGCGGAAGGCTCGTGCCGACCTTTGTGCATCAATTTGAATGTAAAAAAAAAGTCACAAATACTTCATTCATAATCATTGTGAATCGCATTTCGAGGTTCAGAAGGACAGACAATTCGCGTAAATTCAATCGGAGTGAAAAAGCGGCGCGCATGAACGGGCGCGTATCAAATCTTCTAAATTGATATCGATTTTCTTCGGATGCATAATCTCGTTGCCGGACCTAAATCCGATTTATAAGGAATATTTCATTGGGAAGAGACGAGCGTGGGAACGTCGCATAAATTTACGCGAGAGTCGGAAAGACCAGATTCGCGGATAAAAGCGTCCGTTCGCGGAAATAAATTCGTAATAGAAATACTGAAAAACTTACGTAAACGAATGAACAATGAGTTTTGTCTGTTAATTGAATATACAGCGCGGTCGATATTTTTCCTCCAGCGGCGTTAATATACGCGGCGATTGTAAGTAATTGAATGTAGCCAACTTCTGCAGATATAACTTCTTTTTCCTCTAACATTGCCCACGCGCGAGGACCGCAACGTTAAACGCAATATAAAGCGCTGTAAAAAATAATTCTGTAAATGCGCGAACGTAAACTCTCGCTGCGGAACACGATGCCATTATCTCCCGCATATAACGTCGCATTCGCGACCAGATCGTAACTCGCGATCCCTCCGTTCTATCATTTAAGGCTCCTACCATTTTCCTCACATTAAATTATGACGTCAGAGACGAGAAGTCATGCAAACTTGATTTTTTTTTCTAACGCCGTACGTTAAAATAGATACATTTTTATCACAGACCGAGAGATTGGTAAAATATCGAAGATTCTTTTTTCGATTCGCGGATTAATGAATTTTGCTTAATAAAGTCATGAAGTCCATATATCTCGCTGGAAATGTTGAACATACGCACGCTGCAAAAAAGGTACGTAAAAATTACACGCGAATCACAAATGTAAAAAGCCATATACGAATGTATACACCCTCGTTGTAAATTTTCATTATTGTGATTTTTTTCACTTATTATTCATACAATTTTACGTACTTTTTTACGCTGCGGGTGAATTATTGTGATGCACTTAATAAGCGCAGAATAATGAAACAAAGGGTTGCAGGTGTGTTTATTATACCGTCAACAGGAGCAGCGGCATGAAAATATTACCTTATTTCGGGAGGAAGGGAAAATGATTTTTCGCTTCGTAATTCAATTTGCCAATCAGATGTAGCTGTAATGAGGAAACAGGAATCTTATTGTCAGATTACGACACTGATTAGCGCTAATTCTGATTGACTGAATTTCTGTGTTTTCAGTCTATACCATAAGATTATAAGAAGGAATACAAAATCACCAAGAAAATAGTCAGCTCAGACTCTTTCTTTCTTTCTCTCTCCCTATCGTCTCCATTTTTAAATTAAATTACTCCAATATTGCAATCTAAAAATTTCAATTAATTAATTTCTTTCTCTCTTCCCGTCGTCGCGATTCCGTTTCTTCGTACAGCATCTCAAAGACAATCGTAATTTAGATGCGAGCTACAAATCGCTCGATTCGAATCGCGTGTCGCTTCGATTTGGCGACCTTCGCGCGTAATTTCGTCGACCTCGCACGCACGACGGACGCGGTCGCTTCTGAAGGTGGGTTCGCGTTGGAGCTCATTAGCGAAGTGCGGTCTCTTGCAATTCGTTGATGGCCTCTCAGGGCCGGGCAATCACGAGAAATTAAGTATACCGCTCCGATATAAAAAAAACTCTCTCGTCAACTCCGTTCGCAACGCCAACGAGCGGGTATATACTTATTCGGCATTCCTTTCCAAACACGCGCGGCGCGTTTCCGTCTCGCTAGCGAAAATACCAATATCGACGCGTACAGTCCGCTGGGTCGCTTTCGCTCCAAGCCTTTTGCTCCCGCGGCGCGGCGAGACGAAATCCATCGCGATAATTGAAAACGCGCCGAGCGAGGCGGCGAAACGTTCGTCGTCAACCCCCCGTGACGATCCGCGGGCGCCTTGACAGCCGTCTTGTTTACCAACAAGCGACCGGCCATTTTTCGGCGGTGCGGCGCACGGCGCGTTATCGGCGTTACAGGGCGTAACCGTCCCTCGGCCCAGCAGGGCGAAAATGCGCGACGCGCCGTGTTGTACGTGTACGTCGTGTCCTAACCCCCAAAACCTCCCCTCCCCCCCTCCCCCGCGCCATCGACGTCTCGCCGCGTCTCCCGGGGAGGAATCTCGCGGAGCTCGGTAACCCAAACAAAAAAAGAGAGAGTCACTCACCCTCCGGATACGCCTGTTTGCTCTGCACCAGGTCGATGAACATGTTCGTCACGTTGTACAGCTGGCCCATGCCCTTCGGGTTGAACTTGGTGGTGGCGTTGTAGGGCAGCCCGACGGTGTTGACCGTCGTGTAGGTGAGCGCCTGCGAGGCCATTATCTCGTTGAGCTGCCGGTCCAGGTCCTCGCTGATCGCCCGCATACGGCCGGTCAGGCTGGTCTCCTCGCTCAACGCCGGCCACAGGAACGCGAGGGACACCGCGAGCACGCGTACGAGATACACCGGGATCGCCGACGACGCGGCCTCCATCGCCACGGGTACGCGCTTGTGCCGACTCATCGCAGCGACTCGCGCCTGGGAGACGCGCCGCTACCGACTGGCTCGTCTCCGTCGCCTCTCGTCCTCGTCACTCTCCGGTCCCTCGCCGCCGCGGCGAGCGGAACGCCGGAATCGGACCGTCGGCCTCCCCTCCACTCCGGCGCGTTCCTGCGTTCCTTCTCGCGCGCCTTCCCTCTCCTACCTTCTCACTCCCTCACTCCCTTTTTCTTTCTTTCCCTTTCTTTTACATATATATACTCTTGCTCTTTTCTCCTTTTCTGTATTATTATTCTCGAATTTTACTACTCTTATTAGGCTAATATTTCATTTATCGTACGTCAAGCTTTGTCGGGCGTACACTATTGGCTAAAAGATAGAGGGTTTCTAGAAACTCGAGAACT
>NW_020226288.1:0-7486 GCF_003070985.1 Temnothorax curvispinosus | reverse complement strand
CTATTCCACGTGTCCTGTAATGAATTATGTGTGAATTGCTGTGCGTTGTCACGAGATCTCTTTAACCAGCAGATCGAGAAGGAACTGTAACGTGATTACAATCGTCGGATAACACAGTAATTTGATCCCTGGTATTAATAAAGAAATCTGTGACTTACCTCGGGCCGTATAACTCGATTCTTAAGTATGCTTAGGTACTTTCTTAAATGCAGTATAAAGGTTCAATTGTACTGCAAGAGAAAAACAAATCCTTGTTTCTTATAAATGGCGGCCGTTAATTGCCTCCTTCCTTCCTTCCTTCCTTCCTTCTTTACTCCGTTTGGTGTTGTTTACTTATTCCAGGGTGGATGTAATTCTTGTATTTAGGTGATCTCTTACTTGGATCGATGCGTAACTGATTGCAGTTATATGTCTTCGTAGAGAACAGATTCCTTCGATATTTTGATAATGAGCGTGGTAAGACAACCATTCTATGCTGCTTTTAGAGAAGCTCTCCGTGCACAAATGAAGATGACTCGCCCCGTCGTCAAGCGAAGGCAGCGCGTAGTAAAGTAGTGCCCTGCGCTTCGACGAGTGCGCAACGGTCTCTTAGCCGTGCCGCGGTGGTGGGCTGTGCTACGGCCTCGCGTAGGGCCCGGACCTTTCTCTTCCTTTCTCTCTCTATCTCTATCTCTCGTGTGTGTGCTTCTAGCGCGCGTGTGTGTATGCGTGTTTGGGTGTGTGCGTGTGTGTTTACGGACTCGGGAGCTCTGTTCTACGAGCTTACTCTTTCCTTTTTAAGGCTCCTGGTCCCTGAGCCGAGAACTCTGCGTTGACGGTGTCGCCGTACCGTCGCGGCAGAAATAAGAACTCTCTTCTCTCACTCTCTCCAATGGAGAATTCTGTCTTGTGACATGTTGACAACCTATTTTGCGTTGCGTTAAATTTCTTTATTATTCGCTCTGTACTTGTGCTATAACGTTTAACGTATTCGTGAAACTCGTAAAATTGACCGTATGGTAAGATTTGCAAGAAATACATATGCGGAAGGAACATTCTCCACTCCTTTCGATAGTCGAAAACGGCTTGTTTTTTCGTATGTTTAGGTTTCGTTTTATGGCTGTTTGTTTATTGTCGAGGGAAAAGGATAGTATCCGGTCAATTTTAGAAGTGTGCTGAAACAATCTATAGTGATTTTTTATTGAAATGTCTTTTTATTTCGGAAAATACCGCAACATAAAATAGGGTAATTTCTCGCCTTGATAGCAAGAAATTCAATATGGCTGCGGTGACTACCCAGGAGCCTTAAACAGTATGAATCGTCCGTAATAATTGATCATGCCAAGGAATCGCGCGTAACTCTGTAATATTTGTAGGCCGAGGCATTCTTTCGATGGCTTCCATCTTTTTCTTTTCTTTATGTATACCGTTTTTGTCATTGTAATATCCACAATAATGTATGCCCTCTTTCATGAATTTGCTCTTCTCGTTATTTATTTTAATATTGTATTTTCCTAACCGTGTCAGAACTTCCTCAAGTCGTTGGAGATGTACCCTATTGTTAGGTCCTGTAATTCTTATGTCAAAAGAATTGAGATTCCCGGTATTTCTTGTAGAATATTCTCAATTTCTTGCTGCTAAATTGCTGGAGCGGATGCGATACCGTACAGTAAGCGCGTACTTTTGTATAATCCTCTATGGGTGTTTACTGTTTAAAACTTGCTTCAAATCAATTTTTGAAAATTTTTCACCTCCCGCTAACGTACTAAATAGTTCATCGATAGTGGGCAAGGGATGCTCGTCAACAATTAAACGTTTGTTCAACGTGACACTAAAATCACCGCATAACCATACTGTATTATTCTTTTTTAGTACTGGTACCATTGGGGTTGGCCGAGTTGATGTATTAACTTTTTCTAATATGCCCGCTGTAACCAAATTATCGATTTCCTTATCAACTGAAGGCATCAAATTGAACGGCATATTTTTCGTAATTTTAGAAAAACAAAAGATGTATTCTCCTTTAATGTGAGTTTGGCCTGCATTTCACATATCTTGATAGACGTAGGATCTAAAGCTGCTTCGTATTTTTGTAAAATTGTTTGTAATTCTCTTTCTGTACTTACAAGGGAACAGTCAGAAGTGTCCCTCACCGATTTAGATGGGCTTTGGATATGTTGTAGAGCATTGAAAAATATTAGACTCCTGTTTTTTTTAGCGCGGCGTATCTCGACGTTTAGGGATTGAAACAACCCTTCAAAAATAACGGATTTTATAATTTTTAGCGAATATCTTCGAAAATATAAGGCGTATGAAAAAGAGTTTTATAAGGCGGCGCGGCGGTGTGGTCTAGTGGTAGAGCGCCAGACTCGTAATCTGAGGAACCAGGTTCGAGTCCACTAGAGCCATGAATAATGGAAAAGTTTTTTCCGAAAAAACCGCGCCCCTCCGTGCAGATGCGGAGAAAACTGGGCTCCGTCTTTCGGAAGAGACGTTAAACCGTTGGTCCAAAGTAGGAAAGTAGGAAACAGTAAAGTAGTAGGATGAATTGGAGGTTAGGGTTGGGTACGTCCCTTCAAAAACGCCCTTTAAGGCCCCTTGGGGTATATAAAGTAAAATTCTTTATCCTTTTTTTTTTATGAAAAAGAGTTTTATACCGCACCTATTATTTTTGCAAAATATAACAATTTTTTCAACGCAAAACATTAAGAGCATCAAATGCCAAATACATCCATGTATATTTTTATTATGATACCATTATTCGATTTTTGGGAAGACGAGATGATATGTGGTATAGATAGGCGTCGCGCTGTAGGTAGGTGTTGCGTTATTTCTGTTCAGTTGCGCTGTACGTTTAATAATTTCCATTTGTGCATATTTTTTCATACTACAATATATACTATATACTACAACATAATATGCGATAAAAGTCCAAGCAGAGGAAAAGATATCACGTCATCCGAAGTTCAAGTGGCGTGTGCGCAAAACAGCGTTAAATACACGTCGAAGTAAATCAACAACCAAAGTTCACGGATATGAATATCATTTGCTCGTGTCATAATTTCGGAAAGCAAGCATTTCAGATCATAAGTTTGAAGTGTAAAGAACTGTGTACGCTGTCATTTTGTAAACATGTAAGTGCATTTTTAATGTCAACTTTTATTGGTTTCTTACGCTTGTTACTTTTTCCTTTGATATTGAATATTTAATATAATTTTTTATTCAGCTCTTACTCAATTCTTTGCCAGTCTTGCCACTGACTATAATATATAATCTTTTGGGAGAGGTGCACTTGAACACGGTACATTGAACACCGTTTATTTGGACACGGTTCAGGGGCAGACGGTTGGTCTAGTGGGTAGAGCGCCAGATTCGTAATCCGGAGCAGGTTGTAATAGCCGGGTTCGAATCCCGCTAGGCCACTGAGAATTTTCTCAAGAATTTTCTCAAGAAAAAATGCTGCCCCCCCCCCCCCCCATTTAGCGGAGAGAAGGTATCCCTAGATGGAAACTGGGCTCCGTTTTTCGGAAGAGACGTTAAACCGTTGGTCCAAAGGGTTAAAGTGAGAGGAAAAGGGTAGCATTGTGGAGGTTTGGGTAACGTTCCTAAGAAAAAACGCCTTGCAAACCTTGCGAGGATAAGCAATAAAGATAGTTTAGTTTTTTAGTTATTTGGACACGGTTTATTTAGACACCGTTCATTTAGACACGGTGCATTCGGACACCGTTTATTTAGACACGGTGCATTTGGACACCGTTCATTTGGACACGATAAAATATATGAGTTTATCTTAAGTTATTGGAGTATTTTCTATTTCAAACGCTGCCGAGGATAAAGTAAAGGCCTCAAATAAAAAAAAAGATTAAAGAATTGAGGGGACAAAAGAAACTCATCACATTGATTTTGCAACAAACTCAAAATCAGTTTGATGCCACCGTATATAAAGAAAAGTCGGCTCTACGCAGAAAACTTGTCAAAAAATTTACACAAAGTGTAGATCTGTCTACGCTTGACTTGTCCACTCAAAAAATTTGCCTTTTTAAAATGTTAAAAGATCAACGGTTCAAATTATGTTGTTTTTTTTAATAGCAAGGTTGAAAAGTTATACCATTAAAATTTTAGCCAAATATCTTTATTAGTTTTTTAGTAAACTTGAAAGAAGCGTAAAGTATGGACACATAGCCTCGGTCTTCCCTATATTCTTTTTGCAATTGGCGCAATTGAAAAATTTTACATCTTTTTTTGAAATACCTACATATTACTTGCGTTGAGTTAGGTAATTCAATTTTGTGAATTATTTTGTTAGAGAGAAATAAAGCTACTACTATTTAGAATTTTTGAATTTACAACATACATTGCGCGTGTACTTGGCGCCTTTTTTACCTTTTTTGAAAAAGGTAATTTTGTACTGATTTCTTTTACAAGATATCATTGCGACTTTGTTTACTAGACATCAATCAATACTAGACATATCTACAAGCAAATAACATAACAAGCTGTTTTGAGAGCTGTCTTTTAAAAAGATAACTTATAAAGTCTTTCTCTCGACAATGTTCACTGGGTAGGGTTATCTTGAATGATAATGATATCATTTAGTTTTATGAAAAGAAACAAACATGAAAACTTTGCAGACGGAAGTCTGCAGTTTTGATATAAACATCAGTGATATTGAGTGTAAATACTATAAATAGAAAGAGAGCTACAACAGGTATGTTAGAGAATTTAAATCAATTACAATTAATTTAATAATATTTAGTACAGGCTTTAAAAGTTACTTTATTTATAAAAACAGTATACAAATAGTCTTTAAAATAAGTCAGTACAAATAGTTTTTAACATAAAAAATAGAATTTTAAAATTAAATTAAAATATTAAAATTATTGTAATATTGGATTGCAACATTCAAAATTAAAACTAAAAATAAATCTAAAAAATGTTTTAAAAACCTTAAACCTTATAAACTTCGAAACCTTATAAACATTAAAATCTTAAATATTATAACTTTGTGTTAGCTACACTTTTTTAGTTATATTTTTTTCTTCTTAGCAGATGATATTTTTTAAATGTTTTTTTAATATTTATTTTTCATTAATTATACATTGTACAATTTATTGTAAAAAAAAATATTTTTTTAACATTTATTAAATATTTATTTTACATTAATTATTTGTTTGTACTAATGATTTAGAGGAAATATTTATTTAATGTTTATTTAACGTTTATTTAATATTTACGTAACATTAATTATTTCTTTGCAGTAATAATTTGAAGAAACATTTATTTAACATTTATTAAACATTAATTTAATATTTATTTTACATTAATAATTTATTAGAAAAAATTATTTGAAAAACATTTGTTTAACATTTATTTAGACTTAATCTATATGTGGTCAGCGCAAAATCGCTAAATTTAATATTTATTTTACCTTAATTACAAATGTTAAATAATGATCTTAAAAAAAAACGTTTATTTAACATTTATTCAATATTAATTTAATATTTATTTTACATTAATAATTTATTAGAATAAATTATTTGAAAAAGATTTGTCTAACATTTATTTAGACTTAATCTATCTGTGGTCAGCGCAAAATCGCAAAATTTAATATTTATTTTACCTTAATTACAAATCTATATATGTATATATGTATATATGTATATGTATATAAGTCATGTCTGTCTGTCTGTCTGTCTGTCTGTACGCGAACTACTCATTCGTTCGTTAGTAGACCAAATTTTTACCAAAAGTATATGAAACAGGGGTAGAATTTCCCGGGGATGAAAATGTCGTGGCCATTTTTTTGCTACCGATTTTCTGGAAACCGATTTTTCTAATTCTTCTAATTTTTTGAGAAATAATTGACTGAATTTAAAAGAATTATATATGAAACAGGGGTAAAATTTTCCGGGGAGTGCTATAAAGTGTATAATTTTTTGTTACCGATCTTTTTAAAAGCCGGTTACAAAATTATTTCAATTTTTCGGAAATTAATTGACCAAATCTTAAAAAATTATATAAAGTAAGGGTAGAATTTCTCGGGGATTGCCATAAAATGTATAATTTTTTGTTACTGATTTTTGGGGAAATTGGTATCAGAAAATTTTCCAATTTTTCGGAAATTAATTAACCGAATCTCAAACAATTGTATATGAAATAAAGGTAGAATTTTCTGGGGAGTGATATAAAGTGTATTATTTTTCGTTACCGATTTTTTTGGAAACCGGTTACAAAATTTTTCCAATTTCTCGGAAAATAATTAAATCTTAAAGAATTACATATGAAATAAAGGTAGAATTTCCCCGGGATTGCTATAAAGTGTATAATTTTTCGTTACCGATTTTTTTGAAAACCGGTTACAAATTTTTTGAAATTTTTCGGGAATTAATTGACCAAATCTTAAAGAATTATATATGAAATAGCAGTCGTGTCAAAATTTTTTTAATTGTTGGAGGATAAGTTTAATTTTTTATTAATGGTATAATTTTTCACTAATGAATTGATTTTCTTGAAACCGGTTACGAAGTTTTTCCAATTTTTATAAAGAGGTTTTCGATTTTTGTTTAAAAAAATGTAGGTACGTGATTGTTCTAATTTCCTCAAATTTTGAGATATTAACTAAATTTTTTTAAAGATAATTTTTCGTTACTTTCTTAAAAACAATGCGCGAATTTTTATAATTTTTTGGGGATGGCGAAAATGTGTATAATTTTTCATAATCAATTTTTTAGAAACCGGTTTCAAAATTTTCTAATTTTTTTTAGGATGGCTACGATGAGTTTATAGAAAAATTGCTAATAATAAACGGGTTTCCGTTTTCTGCTCCAATTTCCGTAAATTTTGAGATATCAAGCTAAATTTTTTTTATGGATAATTTTTATAGATAATTTTTCGTTACCGATTTTTGTGGAAACCGGTTACAAAATTTTTCAAATTTTTCGGGAGTTAATTGATCGAATTTCAAAGAATTGTATATGAAATAAAGGTAGAATTTTGTGGGGTTTGCTATAAAGTGTATAATTTTTTGTTACCGACTTTTTTGGGAACCGGTTACAAAATTTTTCCAATTTTTCGGGAATTAATTGACCAAATCTTAAAGAATTATATATGAAATAGGAGTCAAAATTTTTTTAATTTTTGGAGGATGAGTTTATTTTTTTATTAATGGATAATTTTTCATTAAGAATTGATTTTCTTGAAACCAGTGCCAAATTTTTCTAATTTTTCGATAATTTTGAAAAAAGAAAATAAAATAGAAGAAAATGAAAGAGAGTTAATAATGGTGGATCAACGGAGGGTAAAAACGCGCGAGGCACGAGCAAAAATAAAATTTAAAGACTTTAATATAAGGGATTACATTTTTGAAATATTTGACAATATGCTAATCTGCATCTATTATATTATCTATTATTTTTTATTTTTTAAAAAAGAATTCGAAGAGATGTAGGTTAGAGTTTGAGGAGAAAGAATATCAAAGGTGCTCCTAATTAATGAGTGAGTTTGGGGA
>NW_020226287.1:0-1115 GCF_003070985.1 Temnothorax curvispinosus | reverse complement strand
TAGCTACAAATAAACTACATGCAATACTTGAAAATTACAAAAACGCACGTGATAATTCGGAATGGTCAGCCATAAAAGGCGTACAAGCAAAGTTGACGTTAAAACCTAATGCCACTCCAGTATTCGTTCGAGCACGCCCGGTTCCATTCAAATTAGTACAACTAGTAGAACGAAAGTTAGATTTGTTGGAGAAAGCCGGGATTATCGAAAAAGTAACTTCATCAAAATGGGCTACCCCAATAGTTCCTATTTTAAAGAAAAACGGAAGAGTTCGAATTTGTGGTGATTACAAAGTTACAGTTAATCCTCAGTTAATAGTAGATGACCATCCTTTTCCGACGACGGACGAAATATTTGCTAAACTCAAAAACGGAAATAAATTTTCAAAATTGGATCTTGAACAAGCCTATTTACAATTAGAGATGGCACCGGAAGACCGTGAGATTTTAGTAATCAGTACTTGCAAGGGACTTTACAAAGTCAACAGATTAATGTACGGTATTGCGTCAGGTCCATCGGTATGGCAAAGAGAAATAGAAAATATATTAGAGGGAATAGAAGGTGTAGGAATACTGTTTGACGATATTATTATTACAGAAAAAACAGATGAAATACATTTAAATCGTCTTGAAAAGGTACTGAATAGACTACTCCAGCATAATGTTCGTTTAAATTTTGAAAAATCAAGTTTCTTTTTGGATAAAGTTAATTATTGCGGGTATACTATAGATAAGAACGGGATTCATAAAGAACAACTGAAAATGGAAGCGATAAAGCATATGCCGCGACCGAAAAATGTTTCTGAAATTAGAGCATTTACAGGTATGATTAATTATTACGGAAGGTTCATACCGAATTTAAGTACAATTTTACTTCCCCTTAACAATTTGTTACGTAAAGATACGCCATTTATCTGGTCGAAAGACTGTGAATTCGCATTTAGTCGAGCGAAGGAAGCTTTTACAAGTGATAGGGTGTTAGTGCATTTTAACCCAAAGCTGCCATTAATATTAGCCACAGACGCTAGTCCGTATGGGGTAGGCGCAGTTCTATCGCATAAGTTTGCTGATGGAACAGAACGCGTGATTCAATTTGCCTCACAAACATTTTCAGAA
>NW_020226286.1:0-5222 GCF_003070985.1 Temnothorax curvispinosus | reverse complement strand
TTATTTGTTTATAACAATCATGTTTGAAAAAATGCTAATGAGATAATTATTATTTTAGCGTGATAATGTTTCTCAGGCATAAAAGGTTATGTTCTTATGAATAATCTACTTTTAATTAATTTATTTATATTTTATTTTAATTTTCTGAGTTTATTCTTATGGAACATGTATTTATTCGTGTGTTGAATTGAATTTATATTGCATAAAAGATCTCATAAAGCTTGTAATATTCATTTACGATCAATTTTAGTAATTCTGGGGAATTTTAACAAGCAATTGTCCAAAAGTTTATAGTGTGATTCATGTAAATGGGGCTTAAGCTTGAAAGGGTACCTTAAGGCAGCCATGTTCTCTAGGCTTATGTCTACTGCTTTAAGAACGCGTATTCACGTCAGCTGAGTGTTTGTTGTGACAGCTATTTTAAAGAATAATTGTTATATTATAATGTTGTTTTCAGATGCTGGGGACTTCTAGCAATGAAGATGGAAAATCGAAAAATTTATGCGGGTGGAATATAGCGGTGATTATACCGTCAGACGTGACATCTCCCTCCTTAGGAAAGTTCGGTCCCCGAACTTTTATTAGTAAGTAAAATTTTATGGTTATGTCGTATAGAGTATGATTATATTTATAGATAATTAACTATTTACGTGATTTTTATTATAGGATTCTAAAGTGTGCCTGGCAGTGTAAGAGCTGTGTTGCTGCAGTTGGATTTATCTAAATCGAGGTAATAGTTCCATTGTTTAGCAATGTGCTTAAGTAGTTCTATAGATTTGATTAGTAATATTTTTTTTTTTCTTCTTCTCTTCTCTCTCTTTTTTTTTTATTTGTTTTATTGGGTATATACACATGTATATTTGTACTTGCGTACATATATAGACGCGCATATTTGTTTTCAGTGTTCATTCCTTATGTTACTTATTAGGATATTTATTAATATAGGTTATTCTTATTTTATTATAGAGCTGGTTATCTATACTGTCACCGTGATTTCGTTGGACGGATATGATAAGGATAAATTAAAAGTAAGTTAATGCTATATTTCTATCGTTACTACATTTATTCATATAAGTTTTAGTCTCTCCCCTTTTTTATTTTTTATTATTTTTGTTTAAGTATATTCAAGTATTTGCCGCGTATTCTTTCCTTAGCTTCGTCTAAATCCAGGCGATAAGCAAGATTATGTAGTCTTTTTACTTCTAGCATAAGGCTTGTCGTTGACATTTTGCTTAGCTCTGTAAGGATAATTATTTATTGATTATATATAACGGTTTTATCGTATAAGAGTGCAGTAATTAATATATTTCGTTATTGTTATAGGTGAGAAGAGGTAATAGTGAGCTGAGACTGAATTAATAAGGATAAAGGATAAGTATTTCAATCTTATTTTATAATCTTATGAATATATATATATATGAATAAGAATATTAATGTATTTTCTTTCATTTTATTTCAGGTAAGGAATAGGTACGAAATTATCCTGGATGGGCTTGTTTTACGAGTGTGAATATGAATACGTTATAATAGTAATCTTACAATTAGTAAAGCATGTAAGTTATTTGCATTTTAAGGTTGACTAAATATATGTGTTTTTCTATTTTCTACTATATGCGTGTGTCAGCGTACTTTTTCCCCTTTTCTATGCATGTATATTAAAATTAAAATTATTAACATAGAATTAAGATTATATTCTACTGATTGCTACGATTTAATTTTCAAAGTACTTATTCTAAGGAAATTAAGGTCCTCCACCGTGCTCATTAAGCATAATCATAGGTTAATTGTATAAAATTAATATTTTATTTCGATCCCTTCACCATGTACAGAATAAAAATGTTAGTATTAGGTTAATGTTGGTCTTATAGTAAGGTCGCTCGCTAATGTTTACTTTATAATACGGAGTAGTCCTAACACTAATATAAAGGTGCTAAATAATAAGACAGTTCCCTGTAAGTAGTACACTGTAAGAAAAATTAAGTGGTAATTTATAAAGTAAAATATAAGTATATAACGCAAAATATTCGATAAGTATGTTTAAAAGTAGAATGTGTAGGTTATTTGTATATATAAGATATAATAGTATTATTTCTTTTAGCAAATGTTTTATGTCGTATACTGCTTAACGTGTTCCTCGGGGAATAACCGCTTCACATAAAACTTGGTAGGTCAAGTGTTCGGTACGTCCGCGTAAATCTATTATAGTAGTACGGCATTCGTGACAATCAATCGCGCGTTTAGTTTTTATTAATAACTTATAACATCGCCCACAGTGTAGAGTTGTATGGACGAATGTTCGCGAAATAAGGTGTAGCTGTCGCCATACGGCGTTCGGTCTGTTATAAATACAAAATGTGTGCTCGCTTGTCGTACAATCCGCACACAACGCGAGTTCGGCCGCGACTTGCGCATACCACGCGGAATGACATATAAAGTCATAAGCCGGTCGTACCAGTGGATCTGAATAATCGCGGTAATAAATTGGTATTGATAGTGGCGGTTGTGTAGGAGGGGGTGGCGAGCCCTGCGGTATGGGAAGCATAGGGCGCTCACCTATTATATGATGTCGGTTTGCAGGTTCACCCAGGTGATCGTATGATCCACATTGTCCTCCCAATGCAAGTGGGCTGCTTAGCGATGTACTCAGGCCGCTCAAAGAATGCGACCCACGGCTGCTGCATGCTTCCGCTCGTGTTGAAGATGCCATTGCCACGTACTCGTGGCTCGTCTGCGTTGCCGGGATGTTGGCGTAACGAGGCGGAGGTCTGGTGACATCAGGCAGTCTGATGGTGCCTGTCACTTCGCTGCCCAGGCTGTCATCGACGGGAGACTCTCTGTTGATCTCGTCGAGCACCTCGTCGATTAAATTCTCCATTCCAGGAGTGAGAGCTGCTTCTACGGATGCCACTGACATTCGCGGCACCTCGTAGATGGTGTTTGCCGGTGTCGGCGGACGCTGAGGTCTGGTGAAGACCTCGGGATCTGTTGGTCCGGGCCAGTCACGGTCCATATTGGGATGGACGTCGACGCCAGGAGATCTGGTGTCGCGCTCCGGTGGTCCTCGCTGCATTGGAATTGGCGACCGCCGATACGACTGCGCTGCGCTGAGGTTCATAGGAACGTTTTCGTCAATTCCCGGCATGGTTAGAATAATCCGGCGGAGTCGTCCCAATATTCTGTGCCAACGTTTATAGTGATTGGTAGAATAGCTGCTCCTTCTCATCCTGTGAAGTGAGCACAAACCAAAGACTAAATTTTTGTACGAAGTCATGTGGTTTGGTCACTTACGAATTATTGCTGTACGTTGTCACGTCTGACGGTATAATCACCGCTATATTCCACCCGCCTAAATTTTTCGATTTTCCATCTTCATTGCTAGAAGTCCCCAGCATCTGAAAACAACATTATAATATAACAATCAATCTTTAAATTAACTGTCACAACAAACACTCAGCTGATGCGAACACGCGTTCTTAAAGCAGTAGACATAAGCCTAGAGAACATGGCTGCCTTAAGGTACCCTTTCAAGCTTAAGCCCCATTTGCATGAATCACACTATAAACTTTTGGACAATTGCTTGTTAAAATTCCCCAGAGTCACTAAAATTGATCGTAAATGAATATTACAAACCTTATGAGATCTTTTATGCAATATAAATTCAATATTAACATATGAATAAATGCATAATCCATAAGAATAAACTCAGAAAATTAAAATAAAATATAAATAAATTAATTAAAAGTAGATTATTCATAAGAACATAACCTTTTATGCCTAAGGAACATTATCACGATAAAATAATAATTATCTTATTAGCATTTTTTCAAACATGATTGTTATAAACAAATAAATTATATTATTAACAGACCTAGTTAGTGTGATTACTGGAACTATCACAAAAAGTCAAATAACTTTTGATTATAAACCATTATTGTATCTCTCAAAATAAACTAATTAACAATAAAATTTATCATAAAAATATTATTAAAGATGATGAATAAAATCACTACAGATACCCAGCAGAGCATGTCAAGTAACCTAACAAAAACCCCACATCATATCTCTCCTTAATTCCGAGATATAATTAAAAATTATGGAAATCCATAAAACACAGAAATTTTAAACAACCTAAAATAATGCCTTTAATTATCTGAACACAACAAAAGAAACCCCATTTTTTTATCTCTTACCGTTCTCGAGTTATAAATTATTAAAGTTTCACATCCGCCATTTTGAATTTCCTACCCTTTAGACTTACAAAGACCAAATCACTTTTACATTAATATTTTAGTCTTTTATACATTTTAAAGCTGAAAAATTACATTTCTGAAGGAAAATTTTGACACTTAATTATTATGATAAAAATGGAATCTCTCATACTCCTAAACACCAGTAACGTTAACGCTGATTTTCTATTTAAATTAATTAAATTAATAAACGAGATTGAAAATTGAACATTCACTCCATGAAAGACGAGGATAGTTTAATACCAGTTCACAAGGTGTAAGACAAGGATAGCCGTAATAAATTCTTAATAAATTAAAATAAAATTAGAAAATGAATAGTTTGAGATGAAAACATTATATACGTGTATACAGAATAATCATTAGAATCGTTTGATAGAAAAACATTTACTACATAATCATTTATTTTCGCAACTTACTTTTATAAACAATCATAAACAAATTATTGACCATGTCAATAAATATTTTTAACTTATACCTCAGATCACGTATAACAATTTTTATATAAGTCAAAACCTTGTCACTTTTCTAATAAAAGCGCTATAAAATTCCAAGTGAAAAGACACCCGGTATAAAGCAAATGACCTTAAATAATACGTCTGACATACGTATATTAATATGTTAAACGTATTGACTCGGGACATTGAATTTAAACTTTAATATTTTCCCAAAACATAATGGCAAAAAATATTTTATATAAATATATATATAGTCTGAACCCTTCTCTTAAAAATCATCCATAATACAATATTTTTATTAACTTCCTATACCTAATTAATCGTAAAAATACATACCTCTGTTTGTGCGACAGCACTTTAGTAACAAAAACTCATTCTGGTAAATACAAATTTCAACCCTATACATAAACTCTGCATCAGTACACCTACAAAAAATGATAATAACTTTTATTTCTGCAATTGTTTATTTACGAAATATTTATAACAATAAAATAACGAATGTTCATAAACGAGATAATAT
>NW_020226285.1:109916-123106 GCF_003070985.1 Temnothorax curvispinosus | reverse complement strand
ATTTATTCTCGCCTCCGAACGAGGAATCAATTATGTTATTTTATTCGCTAACTACATTTTATCTCCGGTTTTACCTTTGACTTCATAGATGCAACGACAAGATCTCAGTATGTAACTTGTCAGGTTTTCGAACGGTGATGTGGCTCTGTAGGTTTAAGAATTCTATATAATTTTTTGTAATTTTTATTTATACTACGGCTGAAGAAGACTCGGTGAAGTCGAAACGTTCCGTTTTTACATATATGTAATTTAATAATTATATGATTTAAAAAAGACCTACATACTTCCTACAACTTTTTAAATAAGTTTACGTTTTATTTTGGCTGATTACCCACAGAAATATTATAGATACTTTATTTCTTACCCTCCTCCACACACACGTGTATTTTATAATCTATTTAAATACTCAAATTTTGATATTGAGATAGTATAATTTCAAAGTTATCTAACTTTCATTGAATCTATTGCTTGTAAAAAAATTACCCAACTATTAAATGAAATGACAAATATCAGTCCACGATGTCGTACATGCGAGGCGCCAGTCAGATTTCACGACGTTTTGCTCGGGGAAGTTTTCACGGTCCGCCAGCGGCATGAAAGCTTTAGAAAGCGTTCGCGAAGGAATGTTGAAAAATATTTACGCTGTGGCTCGTCCTGCCGTGACCGGTGACTTTCCATGCCTCTGAATGGCCATTGTCCCTAAAGAAGAACGAAAGCCGTGTAAACGAAGAAAGAAACGCGCGTTGCTCTTTCGCACCGTGTTGAACACGCGGCGGCAGCGCCGACCTGGAACAGCCTTGGGCTTCGAAGGAAGGAAGCAACCATTTGTTAGTGCTTAGGTAACGAGCGCCGGCATGTGGATGCCTTCTGTGTGCGCGAATCAACTTGGCTTCGTTGTTGCCCGCCTCTCCTTTCGCCGTCGAGAGGACCCGCGATTTAGTTTAATCTCCTTTGCCGGCGTGTAACGAGCCCGTAACGCATCTAATTGTTGTTATTATACGCGAACAATTTCGCCTATCCCGACATTCATTATAGTAACGCCGCGTCATTCGCGGTTATTGCGCGACTAGCGTTTGATGTTTCGAAATGTTATCTCCGGCGTTTCGTATCTGATCCGTACCGTTAAACTACTTGAAGGATAATGACGCGTTGCGAATCTCGTCAAACGTTCATGTGTAGATACGATACTCGCGATGTGAATTCTACGGCAGCTAAACCGCTAATTGAAAATATCCTAAATCCGCGCGCGTCTACACTCAGTCATTATACATTAATTTCTTATTAGTAATGAACGTAATAAACTATTAAATAACTCAAGGGAATTCAAAGCGATTTTTAGGATATTATTGTGCATTGATTATGATAGATAATTTTTTTATTGAAGAATTAAAAACAGTATTTTGTAAGCCAGAATTAGTGTAGATACGAGGAAATATACGAAAGTTTTCAGAAGTTGAATCTCTCGTGCGAATTGAAGGTACTTAGTTCAGGATTGTGCCGTTGAATATCGTGAAACAGTCTGTCACATGGCATTGCGCGAGAGCATCGAGGGTAATTGTTCAGAAGCTATTTTTGTATTGATGTCTGCAATACTTGACTATTTTCTTCTAAAATGAAAGTGACTGATAGAAAACAGCGTCTATGTGTGAAATTTTTTTTTTTTTTTTAATAAACCTATTCAAACTCGTTCAGATGAGACTCAGAATCGAGAAAGTCTTTAAAGATAATGTCTTGAGAAAAAACATTACGAAAAACATAAAATATAAAATATAAAAACGCTATTTTTTAAACAATTCCGAGAACTGAGTACTCCCTCATATTTATTAAAAGGAAATTAGTATTAATTAAATAATCTTGAAATGGTTTATTTCTCTATCATACCATGTAATACCATTATCTTCTATATCAAAACTTTCGAGAGACTTATCCCTCGAGGGGTTCCCAATCGAATTAGCCAAATTATAAATGAGCTACATCTCGTTTAGAGGCTCTTGAAAAATACTCATTTGTCAAAAAACTAATGAAACTAGTGAAACAAAATTCATTTATACATGCGTTCATCGACCGGTATCGTTCTCGACGCGATTCTCGCACGCTTTCCTCGGATTTTGACAAATTTCTTCGCTCTCAGATAACCTCGAGGCACCTCAAGGTCCCACGAGGCGACGCTATCTCTGGGAAAAACCGTTCACCGATCGTCGAGGGTATCGCACTCTCGAATCCCCCTCGACTTATCGACGTCCATCTCCATCCGCTCGCCCGGCCTGGAACGTCTGGAAACTCGGGATGCATTGTGGTCTATCTTCATTCAATGGAACGCGCAATACGGACCGCGTCGCGTCTCTCCATCCCGCAACTATCGGACTCGAAATGGAAAACGGTGCGCGACGAGACGAGGGAGATTTCTTTGTAGCAATGCGTGCTGATCGCTTTTAGAATGTCGCCGATCGCCTTTTCGTCGGATACAAACGCTCGTCGCAAGCGTCCAAGCAGTGCTTCAGTAACAGCGAATTTCACAGTTCACAGACATGTCCGTATGTACGTTATATCCCGGGAAAAAAAAAAGAAAAAAAAAAGACTTAAGTCATGATTGAGGCAGAAATATGTAAAATCGTAAACTGATTTACGATTTCTCGCAAATAGAGATTTATATAACTTCGGGAAACGTTTTCGGCAACGAAAAGATACGCCGGCATTCCCAAGGCAGAACTTCACACTCACGGCCGAGCGTGAAACTCGGTCACGTCGCGTTAACGGATCGGTATGACGACAAGATCGTTATCGACGGCGTCATCGGCCCAGCCACAGTCCGCCTTAGTTCGGATCATCGTGCCTATCGTCCATCTTGTCCTAAATCCGAAAGACCCCCCCGTTTCTCGAGGAAATAATGGGCCATTCACCGTGATGCAGCTAGCGTACGACCGGCCGACCGACCGATCGTCTCTGTATCAACGTTCCGCGATTTTGATCTGAATTGAATCAACGAATACGCGCGCCAACAGCCACCCTCGCTCGCCCTTAGCTCCCGGGGATCACGAAACGCTTTTTTGCCTCGTTTCTTATTTTCCCGCCCGAAAACCCCCGGTCAGAAATGCCGGGTCCCGACGCGGCACGACACGGAGCCTGGACGTTAATGGAAAGAGCTCGGACCATGCTGGTAATCCAACGGAAAAAAGCCTATCCATCTCGCAATGCCGGACCGTGGAAACTCGAATCCCCAAAGTTACTTCGCCCTACACGCGTTAAACTCCTCCCCGTCTCATCTTTATCCGACTTTCTCCCGTTATGCGGCAGCGAAATGTCAGAACATGGCGTAGAAATAAGGTACAATGAGAAGCAACGACGCACAATTTCGCGGAAATTCGCGCGGAAAAGGAATACGTGCCGTTTTTATCAGAAATATATTTCACGCGTATTAAAAGATATTTTACGTGTTATACGTGTTATAAGGTACGCATTACGTGTGTTAAAAATTACGATTAATATTTCAGAAATAGCTTTTATATTAATAATTATGAGATTAATTATTATAGTATAATTAATAGATATTTTCCGAAAATAAATGAGGCAGGCATTTAAACGATAACATCTAAACGTTATTTGCTTCTAAGCAACAAATATATAGAACATTTTTTAATATAAAATTATCTATAGTTTATATAAAGATAATACATATATTTTTTAGTAAGATCATGTTATTTAAAGAGACCAATTTAACTAAAGAAGCAATTTACACACATAAACTTATATATATTTATTAATGCCATTTAGATATTTTTTTTTTATAAAACATTAAGAGAATCTCTTTCATTATTAAATGTAATATCAATATGCATACGTAAATAGACGAGGGATACATTTCTTGCATCAAATGTATCATCGTAGCATTTGGAGCACCTGTACAGGTTTGCTAGAGAATTATTCACCGCACGAAGGTCCCATGTCTTCCTGCCAGGCAGAATGCAATCTCCCTGTAACCGCTGCTTGTACCCGGCTGTACACTCCCTCGTCTGCATCTCCCTCCGGATGCCACCGTTTGGCTTCCATCGTAACGAGCTTTGATCTCACAGTTCCCGTATAGGCCACTCGACACCTTTGTGTACGCGCGACATTGGTAAATGCGCAAACAGCTTGGAATGAAGTGGAGCAACGCAAATCTCGCGGTCGGAGTCGAGAATCCTTCGTTATACGATCCTGTGTTTGTGTACGAAAAAAGATTCAAGGGCTGGAAACGGGACGACGACACATAGACACAAAGTTCGCATTTTCTTGCGGAGACGAATGAAATTATCGAGAATCATGTTGGTGTTTCGAGTGCGAATCGGAACTTTCTACACTACTGTTAAATATTAAAGGATGAAATTTAAACGAATATTTTGAGTTAAATAACAATTAATTTTAACTACCATGTGTGCTGAAACTTATTATTTTAACTCTATTAGTTTAGTTAAATTAACATACTGGAGTAGGAGCAGGCGACTGGTTATAGAAATGGCTAAAAATAACTCAAATTTTGAATTTAATATTATGAATTTAACAGTGCATGACGCTGATAAAACCGAGAGCAACGCCGGAGGTTGTTAAAACGTCAGATTTATGATAGAAAGCAGTATTCACAGCGTTTACAATCTCTCACTGATTTTTTTAATTGACTTAACGTATTACAGCAATGAAGCGTCTACCTTTCAACGTATTCAAATCGTCCTTGTAGGGTGATTATATTTTAAAAGTCACATCTCTTAAACTCTGAACCTCTTAATTCGTCAAAGCCTTTTAATCCTAACTGGGCGGGCCAACCGTCTAACGCCGACGGTTAAAGGCTTGAGCTTCCTTTAAGGGCCTGTTCACTGAACACACCTCGCTCTTTCTCTCTTTCTTTTCTCTTCTCTCCCTTCTCTCTCTCTCTCTCTCTCTCTCTCTCTCTCTCTCTCTCGAGTCTCTAATTGAAACATTGCCTGGACCCCGTGGGGTCCGGTGCGAACCAGCTTGTTCCAGGAATCGAAAGAGATGAACAAAAACGCCTTTGGACAGGGCCTTCCATCTCGTTCCTTCTCTCTCGCTTCTTCATGCTCCCATGCATGCTGCCCTTTATCTCTCCCTTTCTCTGAAAGAAAAGAGATTGGGCCGTCGGTTATGTCCGAATCAAGAGAGAAAGGCAGGGAAAAGGAGAGAAAGAGAAGACGACGGGAGAGAATGCGGACAGGAATGCGTCGCACCACACACGGCGTTGCGTTCGAGGCTTGCATAAAGCTCCATTCACAACCAGTTGCCTCGAAACGAACTCTCGTCTGTTAAGTAATTATGGCTGTTTCTGGCCTGAGGAGCTCGAAAGTGAGTGTGCGAAAATGTTACGACTTTTATACCCTGAATTCACTATGCAAATAAAGAACTCCCCTAGCAAATAATCTCGCCGTGGTTCGGATACATTTTGGAGTTCTCGCTCGCACGAAAAGATTTTTAAAATCCACCTATAGAAGTTACCGTCGATCTTTTATACTGATTTTGTTTCTGTGATGGTTAATTCATAAGTGCGACAAAACATACAGTATTTTTAAACAATATATTACAAATTGCGCAAATATTTTATTATAAAATTATATCTTTTTAAGTTTTTGTGGTATCGTTCTAAATTGAGAAAAAGAATACAAATTTAAAAAGCGTATAAACAATTTTATACATTTTATTTTTTTCAGCGAGTTATAAATTTAGTAATCTTCGAATATCGCCAATAAACGCCTCGTTTACGTCATTAGTCTAAAAATGGTGCGGCTCGTGTTTCTCGTGCGTGGGTACAGGAAAACCTAGAAGTAACGATTCCCGATTACAAATTCCGACCAGACCGGTATCGGTTTTCGCGCTCTAATATCACCCGCACCTACGAGGATTTAGCAGAAGTGAACTCCGACAAACGAGAACCGCGAGGGAGCACCACCGCCTACGCTGTCTCGCGGTGCTGCATTCCGGATCGTTTTTCCACCACCTATAAGAGACCGGGATCTACGCGTATATATACCCGCACACTCATACACATACACACACACACAAACATACGTCTGTACTTTTCGCGTGCGGCGCACGATTGCGTGCGCGCCCTTCCGAGGGATTTCGCAGAAGCTCATTTAGCTCAGTCCGCTCACTGATGAACTCTTATTTATTTTTGGATCGAGTTCCATCAGAGTTGCGCGGAGGCGCCCGGATCCGCTCGCTTTCCTCTCCCGAACACTGTTCGCCGGCACCGGAACTCGCCACTTTCGGCGATCGTTTCTCGTATTTCCATCGCGTGCTCTTGAGACTCGCCGAAGCCCTCGGCATTATTATTTCGCTTTAATCCCACATTAGCGGAGACTTAAGCCACTGGGGTACGCGCGAGAGTCCAGTGCATTCTTTCGCAATTTCTGTAATTACGCGTAAACAACATATCGTGTCCCACGAATGCTACTGCCGACTGCTTGACACGCTACATTGTTGCGGTTGCGTTAACGTCGCTTCGAGCGCCGCGCCGAGCCGCGCCGCACGAAAACGATTTCCATTTCGCTACCTCGCTCGCTAAAAAATCTCTCGCATTTGTGTATGGGTATTATGCACGCGATTGAGAACCGCCGGCGCGCAGTATGACGAAAAGAAGTTCCTCGCATTGTCCGTACTTCCTTATTATGACCTGACCGGTAGTCCAAGCTCGCGCGGTCGCCTTTGTGTGTCACTTTAGTTGGCACGCCGGCTCTGAATAGACCGACAACACACCCTGGGCCTTGGTGGAACGACGGCGCGGCGCGGCGCGGCTTGGTCCACCAACCAACACCCGAGGCGAAGAAATTCTCGATCTCGGGCGACGCACACGACTCTCGAGTTTTCGCCAAAAAGCAAAAGTAGCGTTGCGCGCGCGCGATCAGAACCGGTCACCCACGCGGAAGTGCCCGCCGAACCGTCTCGGTTCGGTGGACGGTTCGGTCGAATGGCGAATGGCGAACGCATGCACGTATCCGGATGCATCGCGTCGGCAGCACGCAACCACGCGAATTTCACCGGCTTACTTGGTCGTTACTTACTCGTTAGACATATTACGCCTTCGTCGGCCGGCCGACCGGATCGTGAATCGATCGTTCTTAATCCCACGCGAACGAGTTTGGATCGCCGACGCTCGAACTGTCAAGTCTCGGTGGGTCCCTTCGAAGTTTAATCAGACACGAATACCTCACGAATAATCAGCCGTAATGATGTCACAAGGTTAACGAGCCTTGGTAGCGGACTATTAATTAATCGCGAAGACCAGACCGAGGCTGTCCCTTCATTATTTCTCTCTATTTCTTTTCAATACATCCTGAACGGGCCGTGTAAATTAACATAGTTTCGTCAAACGTAGGTAACCAGCTGTGTTAATTAACGTGCTTTTACGTACGCCGCTCTTTTCTTACATTTTACGCAATAGTGATTTTGTAATGAGGCGGACGAAGTAGAACATTCATACATCTTCGTCGAATCTTTATTCCCTGCTGTGCTTCATCGATTTGATTGATTTATATAGATATGTACAATGTGTTAATATACACTGTTAAATTCGTAGTGTCAAATTATACTCAATTTAAATCATTTTTAATAATTTCTATGTTGCCACTGCTCCTACTCAATATGTCGTTAATTTAACTGAACTAATGAAGTTAAAATAATACTGTTTTGTGTTAAAATAACAAATTTCAGCGCACGTGGTAGTTAAAAATAACAAAATGTTATTTAACTCAAGGTGCTAATTTAAATTGCATCCTTTAATATTTTTGAAAACATCATTTTATTACATTTCTAAGTAATGTAGCCTCTGTGTAATGTATCAACAATCTAACGTTTCTTCTTCTGTCCGAAAAGAAAATTAATGTAAAAAGGAACGAAATTTCCAGTAAATGGAATATTATTTTTCCAAAGTCTCATCACAGCACGGAGGACGACGTTAATGGGCAATGACATAATCGCGCGGAAATAAAACGCGGCGAATCTCCGACTTCGAGGAGACGCGACCGAAATCTTCCTGCTACCCTGGATCGATCAATCCCATTACCAAGAGAACTCCTCCTGTTCTTCTTCCTCTCCCGACGTTCCTCTGTCTCTCTTCAACTCTCTCTCTCTCTCTCGCATGCTTGAATGGGTGCGACCAACAGTGAGTGTGTGGCTCCACCTAACTCGTACGACGTGTAGACCAGAGCTCGCCATTCAGGTTTTTAAAGGCCATTACAAAAGTGACAAGCCGGACGGAGTCATTCCTAGCGGGGAAGCGGAAGTCCGCCATTATGCAATGGAAACGTCAATTTCCGGTGGTATTGTCGCGACGATCTGTTTCTCTCTTTCTGCGCGTCTCCCGCATTCCCCCGTCGGCGAGCGGCGGCGGCGGCGGGAACGGGGCCGGCGGCCGCGACTTTTTTTTTTGTAGGAAAACTCCGGGATCCGGATACTCCCACGTTTTAATGCGCGTCGGTCCGGCACGACGCATTCCACCGCAATTTGCGTATCGGCGATACGATACGATACCTACGATACGCTCGCTTCGTCGACGGCGAAACGCGCGATCGCGCGCCCGATCGTCGTCCGCAAAACCGACGACGCAGTTGAAGCCCCGTCCGATGAATGAATACAAATTGCTACGGTAACTTCGCGTCTACCGGCGGACGTCTACGTGTAGGCAACGACGGTCTACACGTAGCCTATCTAAATCATCACTTTATATGCGCAAGCCAAGTAGACAAACAGTAAGTAGTCGTTGCTTCTCATTGCTTTGTTTACTTAAACTTGCCTGGCAAAGCGATGGTTTAGATATTCTACGCGTATATTACGGCCAGATACTTGGCGCCGACAGCTGCAGTCGATCGCAATCTGCTTTTTACGTTTTACGCGGAATTGGATGACGTAGGATGAGTCAGAGAAGAACAAGGTCTTTGCGTATAACTTGAATTTTTGTTAATTACCTCGCGCAACCGTGAAGAAACGAAACACAGCCGAATTTCACCTTTCACGAATTCTTTCTTAGTTAGAGCTGATAAAATACGGCCGCTGCTGTATCGAACCCAAGGAGCGAGATGATTTCTCAAGCCGGCATTCTGGGCTAATCAAAAGCAATCTGCCGTTTTCGTCTTTCCTATTTCCGCGTCGAGTTTTTGCATCTGCGTCGTCTCGCGGCTTCGACCGACGCGTTACGCGTGTCTGGAAGTTATAAGAGAGCTCTCCGAGGAGAATCTTTAGCCTACCAGCGGCTACATCGACGTCGCAGCCGAGCATTCACGGCAATAATGGCACCAGCCCTCGTCCGCCCCCGTTCGTCCCCGGCGAACTCAACGCGACAGTTTATCATCCGGCAGTGTTGGCTGGCCCACCTTTCTCCCCGCGATCGCACCGGCAAGACCCCGGGTGTTTGCGTAGGATCCCGCGACGAAATCTTCGAATATACACTCAACCTGGATTAAGGATCAACGCCCTGCTGCTGTCGACGACGCGCAGCTGTCGCGCGCGTCCGCTTCTCGCCTCTCCCCCGCGCCTCCGTCTTTTCTTTTTTTTTTCTTCCTCTCCTCCCTTTTTTCCCTCCTCGCTCCTTTCCGCGTTTTTGACGTTTCTTATCCGGTGATAAATCTTCGTAGTCACGGCCCGCCCGAGATTTGACGCGCGGAGCCGTGTGAACGCGCTGACGACGACATTCTTGGGGTCCATTAGAGCGATCTTGTTGAATTTTATTAATAGAAATCAGATACCGAAACGTGATCCCTTGTAGTTACACTCTAAAGTTCTGGAGATTACGAAAAGGCATAAGACACAGGGAAAACATGCCACAAATTTTCCATGGAAATTTACCAAACTTTTTATCAGCAATTATTCGTCAATCGGTTAATAACTTGCGTCGTTATGTCTGTGTAATGTAATCCAAATTCGAAACTATAGTAACATATATATCATTTTATAGAATGCCGTTTCATCATAACATCGTACGGTAAAGCATTCGGGGAGCGCCCACGATTGAGAACCTCCGCGGCTGGATGCGCTATCTTACGCAGTGTGCGGCACGGCATGACACATCCGACCATATAAAGTACTTCCAGGGGCCTCCTCGTGGCGTCTCGTGGCGGGCTTTGATCCTCACGAATACCGCGTCGCGGGAGGCTATAAAAAGACTTGGGGTCGTGCCGAAGATTACCTTAGACCTTAGACGAGCGCCTTAGGACCGGCGCCTAGGCGATCTCTCTCTTTCTCTCTACTGTCTCGTGCAATCCGGATGCGCGTGTGCGTAGCAGGGCGCGCTTCGTGGGCATCGACGGTGTCATTTATCATGTCGCGTCATTCCCATGAAATGACAAGCGATGTGCGTGCCGCGGGGGGGTTCCCATAAAGGCGTACCGCAGTGCGTACGCCCTGCGCCGTAAAGAAGCCCGTGGTAGAGTAAGAAGTCGCGCACCGTACAACGCGTACTATAAGGCGAATGCCAAGTAGAAAGTAATGCTAATGCGGCAACAAATGGCACCGCGTGTCTCCGAATGACCGAGCGCGGATACCTATATCAAGCCGCTATTAATAGCTCGTCCGCTCGGACTGTAGGAAATTATCATCGACGACGTTAGAAAGCACAATACGCTTAACGTATGTGCAAATACGTAATTCGATTCATGCATTCGTAAAACGCTATCGGGACTCGGAAAAGGGATACTCGAGGAAATAAATAATTAGAACCCTCGACGTTAGAGGTATAATATATATTATTTGTGGAATACGACTTTCATTCACATACCTCGAGAGAGTCTAAGGTCTATTTTGACGTCAATACTTGGCGATAACCCGCGTCATTTGCATAAATAATTCGTCATTTGAATAAGCCTGATTGATTCCGTTACGGCAATAGGTTACTTTATTATTCCGCCTGAGGTGTTGACACGCACGCAATTTCCATCGCTGGGCCGTTGAACGCGCCGTTGTCATGTATAGTTAAATTATCGTCGTTCAGACATCATCGCGTTCACGACGACGTTGCGCGTACGAAATGCTTAGGCCGAGCTATATGCGATAATATCGAGGCCACCTCCGTGCCGGCATCAATATTTAAGGAATCCGTGAATACGCGGAGTGAATTTCCATCGGCACGTCATTTACGTCAACAACGTCAATGGCCGGCAGCGCTTATTTCGTCCGAAAATTGTATCAGACGGGCATCGTGCGCGCGGATAATATTGCCGGACTTTATTTATGGCTCTCGTTTACTCCTTTCGTGCGATTTGACCGCCGCGTCGCCCGCGCACACGGTGTGTACGGCAGTACCGCGAGGAACGCGAGAAAGAAGACAGGAAAGAGAGAAGCGGAAAGCGTGCAGGTGTGAGTTAGAGTCGGGTTCGCGGTGGCCGCTGTGAGAAACGTCGAAACCATAAATTCCCCCTCGGGAGTAGCCGCTTTTCTCGAATATGCCCGTACACGGGCTTATATATTCGCTGCGGTATAAACTGCGCGCGGGCGTTTTAATCGTCGTCGCTTCGTCCGCGCGAGAAACACGTTCCCGAAAGTATCTCGCGAGAATGAAATTGGAGAATCGTCGGATGGTGCCTGCCTGCCGCTTTCCGAGCGTTTCATACGAGATCGTGGAAAGTCTTGTGTGAATTCGTCAAGTTCCAATTAAATGCGCGACGAATGCAGCTCGGCTGTACTTTACGGCACAGTTACTTTTTATATAAATAATATATCGAAATGTAATTACGACGTGCGCATTAAATTTTATGAGCGGATTGGATCTTCGTTTTTATCGAAAGCAGCGGCGCCGAGGAATATGAGGCGTTCTGTAATTAAGAGATTGTAACTGCTATGGTGATACAGTAAAATTAATGTAAATTCAGTCCGACGATGCTATCGAAAATCAAATATCGCGTACAATTATCTAAAGGAGGATGGGACGAGACGCGCGGGAGGATGAAAAAGAATCAGGTACCGGAATAATGCATATTAAACGTGCAACCGACGATGAAGTGATACAAGAAGCACGACACGCCATCGCATGGTGAGCTTTATTTTATATTCGAGAGCGCGATCTAGGTGATTTTCGCACGTCCCCGAGAAAGTCTTTCCCAGGACGACGGGCTCTCTCTCTCCCTTCGTGTAATAATACGCATGTACGTACGCACGCACGCACGGTCGCGCAACGACGAGGTCGTAACCTGGCGTGCGATCTTCTCTTCTCGGCGCTCGTCCGTGAGAGAAAAAAGAAGCAGAGGAAACTAGAAAAGAGTAACGTGGTCGCGGTGTAATTTCGTGCATACGCATCGTCGCCTTGGTCGTCGCAACACGTCGTAGCCGCGCGAGCGATCGCGTGAGAGCGCGAGCATGCACGCGGGAGGAAGAGGAGGAGGAGGAGGAAGTGGCGGAGGAGGAGAGAGGGAGAGAGGGCCCTGTCGAGTGCGTGTGGGTAGCAGCGTGCGGCCCATTGATAGCCCACGGACCATTCATGGATTCGCGGATCCGTGAGAGGAAGTCGTCGTCGGTGTGTAGTTTCGTGTATACACGCTGCGGCGTGCACGACGCCGCGATATGTGGGAGCCGCCGTGTGTAGGTATGCAACGCTGCCTTATTTGTACCGAGCGCGGGGCGCGCGCACTTTTTCACATTTCCGATCCGGATCCTGCATTAGAGATTTCGCGGGGACCGCCGCGCCGGGGCGGGTATAGATAGTGATGGCCTTGAGGACCGACCGTGGGAGGAAAAGAGAAGGGCACGTTTATCGCAATGCGAAAAGAATTTGTTAGAGAGAGAAAATAGAAAGTGGGATATACGATAGGGAAGATGTAATTGGATAGGGATAATTAAAACTAAATAAACTCGTAGGTATAATGACGGGGACGCATATGACGAGAAGGATCAAAAGAAAATTGATTACGCGCGTGCTAAATAAGAAGAGAAATGGCGAGAGAGAGTTGCATTGTCTTAGGGAAATAGTCTCGCGAGCGCGCGTTGGGAAATGAAGAATTTTCCATGTGGAGTCGCAGACGAGGTCGTGGGAGTAACAGTAGAACGGCACCGAGAGCGCGCTAACAAGAGTGACGTTTATCACGCGTCTACTCGCGCGAGTGCCTCCGAGCCAATTCATCGCTTAGCTATGAAGTCCAAGTTTCTACGCGACGGCGAGACAAACTCCGACATAAGGAACAACTTTCCTCGCTGCGGCCTACGCGAATCTTGCCCACCGCTTA